>NC_062527.1:16303734-16588734 GCF_022655615.1 Tachysurus fulvidraco
TGTGTGTGGGTGCGTGTGTCTGTGTGTGTGGGTGCGTGTGTCTGTGTGTGTGGGTGCGTGTGTCTGTGTGTGTGCGTGCGTGTGTCTGTGTGTGTGGGTGCGTGTGTCTGTGTGTGTGGGTGCGTGTGTCTGTGTGTCTGCGTGCGTGTGTCTGTGTGTGTGCGTGCGTGTGTCTGTGTGTGTGCGTGCGTGTGTCTGTGTGTGTGCGTGCGTGTGTCTGTGTGTGTGGGTGCGTGTGTCTGTGTGTCTGCGTGCGTGTGTCTGTGTGTCTGCGTGCGTGTGTCTGTGTGTCTGCGTGCGTGTGTCTGTGTGTCTGCGTGCGTGTGTCTGTGTGTGTGCGTGCGTGTGTCTGTGTGTCTGCGTGCGTGTGTCTGTGTGTCTGCGTGCGTGTGTCTGTGTGTCTGCGTGCGTGTGTCTGTGTGTCTGCGTGCGTGTGTCTGTGTGTAGGCTGCGCATTGTGGTGAAGTCGGGGGTGAATCCTGCAGACTGTTCGTCAGCCGAGCGCTGTATCCTGGCCTACCTGTATGACCTCTATACCTCCTGCAGTCATCTGAAGAGCAAGTTTGGAGAGATCTTCAGGTGAGACCCCTCAGCGTCTGTGTATAATTCTACAGGTTCTCCACCAACAGCTGGATTTATTTGTGCATCATTTCTAAGTCGTCCTGCAATGTGTCCGTTTCATTTTCCTCAGTGAGTTTTGTTCCAAAGTGAAGAACTCCATCTACTGGAACATCGACCCATCAGACTCCAACATGCGGTGGGACCAGATGTTTATGATCGACGCCATAGCGAACCCTTCAGCCCACAACCTCAACCACTCCATGGTGGGCAAGATTCTTAACGACAGCCCAGCTAACCGCTACAGCTTTGTGTGTAATGTTCTGATGGACGTGTGTGTGGACCACCGTGACCCTGACAGGTACGAACGTTCCAGCAACGACCTGTTTCACTTCCTTAGTTAGTTCATTAGTTAGGCATGATCTCATCTCTCCTGATGATGTCCACTGAAGGTCCATTAAAGGTTCTTCAGTATTGTTTAGAAACACTGTTGCTAAGAAAGTCACTATTCTCCATGAAGGAGCAGACCGGCTGCACGTTATCGTTCTGAGCGATCTGCAGCAAACCTCACCTTCACTGTTACCTGATCATCTCTGTAGGTTTCAGTGACAGACCCGTATATCATGAAAAGACGTAAACTTTTAGTAAATTTTTGAGAATCGTGTGTTTTTTACAATTTATTTTGAGTTCTAATAATTGGGGAAACAAAAAGCCGTATTCCCCAATTCATCCAAAATTGTGTGATCTTAATTTCCTTTGTGACCGTCACCTTGGTTTAATGTTAAAACTTGTGTGTGTTGTGTCAGGGTTAATGATATCGGTATCCTGTGTGCGGAGCTGACAGCATATTGCCGTTCTCTGAGCGCAGAATGGCTGGGGGTCCTAAAGGCTCTGTGCTGCTCTTCTAACAACGGCAACTGTGGCTTCAACGACTTGCTCTGTAACGTGGATGTGAGTGCACACCTGTATACACATACACACACACACACACACACTTTTACATTTTACATTTACAGCATTTAGCAGACACCTTTATCCAGAGCGACATACATTTTATCTCATTTTTATACAACTGAGCAATTGAGGGTTAAGGGCCTTGTTCAGGGGCCCAACAGTTGTAGCTTGGTGGACATAGGAATCGAACTCACAACCTTCCGATTGGTAGCCCAACACCCCAACCACTAGGCTACCCCACGCACGCACTCACACTCTCACTCTCTCACACACTCTCACTGCTTCAGATCCTTTTATTTCTTTCTTTTTTTTTAATTATTATTAAATAAAAGTTATAAATAAATAAATAAATGCTGCACTTGTTACTATTTCTGAAAAACGAAAGTGGTCTGTGGAGTATTGTGTTATCTGTAGCTTTGTCAGTCACAGACAAAAAGTGAGAATGGCACTTAAAAAGGTATTAAACGACGTGTGACACTGAAAATAACACAGGTGTTTGTTTGATATGTGGTCCGTCAGGTTTAAGAGATGGTTTGCTTTAAAATATTAAGTTTCTCATCTTTTCTCTGCTGTTAATAAATATAATAATTTAAGCAGGTAGCTAATTTTTTTTAACTAATTACTTGTAGAGTAAACAAGATCCATTCACACACTGTAGTATTAATGGAAAGATGCCTGGGTTTGGTCATTGGTTTAAAGAGTTCAATTTTATTCATGGCTTTAAAAATATATATACGGCTGAAAGACTTGATGGACATCCAAAAACAAACGGTGTTACTATAACCATACAGTCACATGGAAATGCATGCATTTGAATTAAGTATATTCATTGAGTATGTGTTTTTTTTTTAATAGATAAAACAGGTTTAAACTGCAGACTAGGATATCAATGATGTCTAAGGCATATAAAAAAAGAAAAGCATGCAAATTGTGGCTTAGGATGATTCCAGGGTTATTGTCTGGTACATGTCTGGGTGGAGAGATCAGACAAGGCAGAGGGACTTGTCATTACTGTGATAGCTGTCGCCCATCTGTTTCATCAGGGAAGGATTTCCACAAAGTTTGATTTTTAATTGGCTTTAAATCTGCTCTCTGGGACGCTTTAGGAACTGGTCATGGCAAAGTTAATTACAAGTCCCTCTGCCTAAATGCTCATTTTGTTTTCCCCTGCAGGTGAGCGATTTATCTTTCCACGACTCCCTGGCTACGTTCGTTGCCATCCTTATAGCTCGGCAATGTCTGCTTCTGGAGGATTTGGTGCGCTGCGTGGCCATTCCTTCTCTCCTCAACGCTGGTACAGTATTGCTGTCACACTCTGCTTAATTTCATTCAGAAAACACCATTATAGCTCACTTTTAAAAAAAAAACAGGCTGCTTTCCTGCAGAACAATGTTACTTTAAATTTATGGAAATTTTTTTTTTTTCTTCTCAGCCGTAAGTAGAAGTCGGCTTAACGATAGTCATGCTAATTCAATCGCATTTAATAAGTTATTTTAGAATGAATAGTGATGTATTAGAAGAATTCTCCATCGGTGGGGGAAATGGAGGTTTATTAGACTGGAACCTGTAGGAAAAAGTGCCAGAAAAAAACACTGTTCTTATTGATTGAAAGGCAAATCAGTTTTGTGCAGTTACGTCGGAAACAACTGGTGGAACAGCGTCCAAAATCAATCGATACAAATGTACACCTGAAAATCTCGCATGTAAAAGCTGCCCAACCCAGCAGATGATTTGCACAACTCCGATGGCCTCGTAACCATCATAGTATCATAAACAGATATCGTATTAATGTCATCGTGAGTCTAACTCACTACGTCGTGTAAATGTGACCGTACCTTTCCCTTTCCAGTAAACCAATTGCTGTGTAATGGTTACTATGGAAACAGTCAAGACGTTTCCCTGATATGAAGCCGGTATCTCATGTATCTAGTTAGAGAGCTCCGGAGCTTCTCACAGGGCCGAAAGCATCAATTCAACGGTTTCACTCTGAACAGCAGCCTAAAACAATTCCTCAGCACAGCCGACCACTCGCGAGTCTGAAAATCCGGTATCAAGCTGTTTGTTTGTTTAGCATGTGAGCAGCTCGCTGGCTGCCGTACAGACAGACAAACATTTCGTGTCTGGCTTGCTGTTCGGGGTAAATATAGCCGTGTAGTCTGCATCTGCCTTTCGCTGTTAGAAATATTTCACACCGTGATTCTAAAGTCTTTTTTTATGGCTTCTCAAAATCACCTCTAGAACCCGTGCCTTTTAGCAACGGTGTTGTATTTAAACAGCTTGCGTAAGAGTGAGGCGGCGAGCGTGTCGGCAGGATCGTGACGCAAACCTCCCACTGCATTCACACAGCTGTGAAGCGCTGCCTCATGGGGAGATGTTGCGTGTGTGTACTCGTAAAGACACACTTCAGGCATGATGATTCAGACCCCGACACGTCTCACTGTGATCTACCCAGACCAAGGCATGTCTCCTAAAGAGGTTTGAAACCAAAGCAGGTATATTACAACAGGGTTCTCACCTATGCTAGAAGACATTCATCATGTGTTTAGATAAGATCACAGTGTGAAAGTTCCTCGTGTGTGTGTGTGTGTGTGTGTGTGTGTGTGTGTGTGAGCTGCTAATACCAGCAGGCCCTCGTTTATTTCTCTCACAAACCCGATACAGCATTCAGTGTCAGTGATTGTAATTAAGTCCATGTCCAAGTCTATTTTTCTCTCAGAAATACAACCTGGTTAGACCAAATGCTGTGGTTTCATTGTGTACTTCTTATGTTCGGTTAAAACTACCATTCAGAGGAAACCCGATTTCTACACACGTGTTTTTTAATGTTGCCGGAAGAATTACAATTGATTGACACACGATTAGCAATCTCCGTATAAATCACAGAGCTGGGAGTCTTCATGAAGTATACACCTCATGCATTTGCCGATTATATCACATGCACCATAACGTGTAGCAGCTCAATAACTGAAAATGTGTAAATTTTGTAATCGTGTTCCAGCATGTAGTGAGCAGGACTCAGAACCAGGAGCCAGACTGACCTGTAGGATTCTGCTGCATCTGTTCAGAACCCCTCAGAGAAATCCATGTCCACAGGACAGCAAGACAGGTAACTAACACACACACACACTTGTTACATGTGTGCATGCATGTTTTCAGTGCTTTCGATGCATCATGTACCAGGTCGAACACGATTGATCGATCGATGGTGCTTCATGAATAAAAATCTTTTATATGTAATCTCTGACTAAAATCTGGTTCCTCAGATAAGGCGACAGTGGGCATCAGGTCGTCATGTGATCGCCACTTGTTGGCTGCATCTCAGAACAGTATCGTAGTGGGTGCCGTGTTTGCCGTCCTAAAGGCCGTCTTCATGCTCGGTGAGGGTTTGTTTTGTTTCAAATACAATGTCAGTTTTAGTTTTACAGTGTAACACAGACATTACCCGCGTACATCATTTACACAGCTGAATTAATACAATCTGACAAAAATACCTAAATGACTCAAAATAGAAATGCCTAGGTCTCAAAAGGTACAACTCTTTCCTTCGCTTCCTCTGGTCCATGTTGAGTGTGGTACAGTACACACCATGTCACCAGACAGCACAGCGACTACCTGGAGCCCAATGACTGATTATAAGATTGTAGACACCTGTAGTGCTAATTAGTGGACACAACTTGAATTAACACGTCCGTTTGGTCATATTATTTTCAGTCTTTTCTAGGGGTACCATCATTTTTGTCTAGGCCCGTTCCATGAGTTTTTTTTTAAACAATTCCGTTGAAGCAAGGTTGAAAAGCAATGTCTGACTTTCATTGGTTAACATTCATAGAATTTTTATTTATTATTACTTTTGTCAGATTAAAGTTTTTTTTCTGTGACCATTGTGAGTTTTTCTTTCATTCACCAAAGGGTACCAACAATTTTGTCCACGTGTGTATTTTCTTTGTTTGCATCGGTGACCGGGTGTTTCTGTTGTAGGAGATGCTGAGTTAAAAGGCTCAGGCTTCTCCCACCCTGCTGGCTTAGACGACCTCGGGGAGGACGACATGGGCTCCAAAAAATCCGGAGGCCGCAACATCTCCATAGAAACAGCCAGCCTAGACGTTTACGCCAAGTACGTGCTGAAAAGCATCTGTCAGCAGGTGAGAAACCACAAGAGCATCTACTTTTAAACTGTATAGGTTCTTGTAGCTGTAATGTTTTCTCAGAATTAACAGCATAATAATGTGCCACTCATGCAAGACATGGCACTTAATTCCCCTCATCTGAAGTAAAGCACCATGCGGACCATAACTCCGTCCGCTGTCCGTCTCTGTTTCAGGAGTGGGTAGGAGAGCGCTGTCTCAAATCTCTCTCCGAGGACAGCAGCGCTCTTCAGGATCCCGTGCTGGTGAACATCCAGGCACAGAGGCTGCTGCAGCTCATCTGTTACCCACACAGGCAGCTGGACAGTGAGGAAGGAGAAAACCCTCAGAGACAACGCATCAAACGCATCCTCCAGGTCTGATACACAAATAAACAAACTTTATTAATACACTGAACTGATCTGCGGTAGTATTTATTTATTTTTTTTCCTGTGTTATTATTTGTTTATTTATTTATTTCAAACTGAAGTACTTTCCCAGGACCGTATTCCAACCACAGTCTGAAATATAACATCTTTTTTTTTTAACAGTATTTAATGGCGCTTTTTAAACACAGTTCAACGTAGGCAAGAGCATCGCTTTCAGTACATGTTTAAAAAGTTGCCTCAAGTGTGTTATTGTGATTTCAGTCTGTTACATGAAACGACTGGGTGATCTGCCTGTCCTCACACACTTGTATCAGTGTCCCAGTGTATGAAACTGATACCAGTCCCCTGACAATTTTTTCCATCCATCATTCTCATGAACTTTAAGTGAACCCCTGACCGAACAAACCCAAATATCACCCCCACAAGCGATCACTGTGCAGCTGTACATTCAGCTGGAAGGCAACGGGGTGGTGAGAGGATCGGCTTCCACTTTGAAGTAGCTGCTCTATGGTTTCAGCTTTGCAGCCTGTTTCTAGTCCGGCTCTAATATGACTAAACATTAATAAATAAGTGTACCAGGTCAGGTCTTAAAGTGGGTTTCACTCGCGTATCTTTTGATTAGCACATCACCTAGTACATTGCAGATGTTTCTACTATCAGCCATGACACGAGTAGCTCACACGATCGGTACAGCATCGAGCTACTGGTTAAATGCTATGTTGAAAAGGGTTTTTTTCCAGGTTGTTAAACAAAACATTGATTTAAAAAAAAAAATCTCCTTGTCCTGGCTGCTTTCTGTTTTATCCACACCTGTACTGTAATGAGCCAAGATGTAGCTTAGGTTAAGAAATGTGAAGTTTGTGTGTTTACATGTATACATGTTTATTACATGCGTGTGTTTCCGTTCTCTCCTATTGGGTTCTTTGTGGCCGTCTCAAGCCTTCATTTCTTTGAATATTAACTAAAAACCATGGCTCACTTCTACCCCTTCACTTCCCCATGGCTTTGTGTTCACTCTGTCCTTTATTTCACGCCGCGTCTAATTTTCTCTCTTACAGAACCTGGATCAGTGGACCATGAGACAGTCTTCTCTTGAACTCCAGCTAATGATCAAGCAAAGTTCTAATAACGTAAGTCCTCTCTGTAACAAGGAAGGAAGGAAGGAAATAAATAAATAAATAAATAAATAAATAAATAAATAAAGTACATGCCTCGAATTCACCTATAAAAAAGTGCCGTGGAAAAAGGCATGTGATCTGATGTATGATTATCACCTTAAGGACTGATTTAAACACCACATCTGTAACATGTGCATGACTACAGGCAGTTATTTCAATACATTTCCTCTTATCGAAATGAAAATGAAGCACTGCTAAAAAACAAAAAAAGCAGCTCACTGATTTTGGAAGTTGAGAAGACTTTTTCCCCCCTCTTTTTTCTTTTTATTCAATTAAAAGCAAAATGAATTCTCCGTTTTTTTTTATTTTATTTTGATGGGTGTCGACGATGGTCTTTGCTTTCATTTAAGTCGGTCTTTTATTTGTACCCTATCTGTAGGTTAGCTTAAGAATCCTGAAGGAATCCTTTAGGGCTGTTTTTAAATATGATCCTGTGTGTTACTGGATGTTGGGTTATAGATGTTATATATCGAAGCAGCACCTTGTCACTGTGTACAGGAGCTCTATTCCCTGCTGGAGAACATTGCCAAGGCAACCATCGAGGTTTTCCAGAAGTCTGCGGAGATGAACTCCAGTAACCCTTCCTGGAACGGCTCGGCTGCCTCCAGCAGCTCTGTCTCCAATAGCAACAACACCAGCAAGCTCAAGCCAGTGCTCAGGTGTGTGAACCCAATCAAGGCCCAGCAGAAACCCCATCCTCACTGGGCCTCTCTTGCCTTACTGGGTTTCTGCTTGATGGAGGGTTTTTTACACCTATTGTAACCTTGTGAAGTTTCAAATAATAAGGAAAATGTTTCAAGCAGTCAGTGACATGGAGCTTCTAACAAGCAGCCATCATTCCATGGCATTCTGTGGAGCTGAGGTGACATTTTGTGTGTGTGTTTCTCTCTGTGTGTGTGTGTTTCTGTGTGTGTGTGTGTGTGTGTGTGTGTGTGTTGGGTGTGCACAGTTCTTCAGAGCGCTCAGGTGTGTGGCTGGTGGCCCCACTGATTGCAAAACTGCCCACCTCAGTACAGGGACACGTCCTGAAAGCAGCAGGGGAGGAGCTGGAGAAGGGGCAGCACCTAGGGTCCTCCTCACGCAAGGAGAGAGATCGACAGAAACAGAAGAGGTACAAAAAACTTCTGAAATTTGAAAGAAACTAAAGTACAAACTAATGTATAAATAAATAACTGGCCTTGCTGTTGTGATGGAGGGATGCATGCTCACATTTATGTATAAAATCTTGATCAGTAATGCCCAAATACCACATAAAGCCATTTCTATATACAAACACACCATCGAATCATCTATTTGGACAGGAAGTGTTAATGTAATGTTCCAGTTTGTTGTTATCTATCACACACTTTTCTGTTCCTTTTCGGAACCTTTTATTTAAGGCACTATATAAATATCAAGGTTCTTCTTTATCTGTCTTGCACCTAAGGTTCACGCACATTACTGTTCTGGATCATCTTCATCCTGTGGTGATTTTTATTTTGTAGTATGTCACTGCTGAGCCAGCAGCCTTTCCTGTCCTTGGTACTGACATGCCTGAAAGGCCAGGACGAGCAGAGAGAGGGACTCCTCACCTCCCTCTACAGCCAAGTGCAGCAGGTACAGCAGCGGCTTATTATAACCAGTTAAAATGTCGCATACTTTTGTCTCCTTACGATTCTGTTCTTACATGAATGAACGGTATGTTTACATCATTCGTGAGCATGGATTTGATTTCATCTTAGCACTAGTATAATTCTTTTTCCAGAGCTTATTTGCATCTGTGCTTCCCGTAAGCCAGGGGCGGCGATCCCGTGGCTTCCGAGCCGCATGCGGCTCTTTGCCCAGTTTCATGCGGCTCTTGCGTTCATAACGAACTTTGTATTTGTGTCTTTTTATTGTGCGTGTCGCTTCTTTTGAGTTCAATATGGTATTTTCGTCAAACGCGCATGTGAGTGGGATGAAAATACCTCAAAGTATCCCAGTAGGAGCAAGATCATTTGAGTAAACATTTAGTGTCAAGTTGGCTCTTAAAATGGCAGGGGGAAAAAAAAAGGTGATGTTCATTTGTATGGTGTGGCTCTTTGCGGTAACACAGTAAAAAATGTGGCTCTTGGTCTCTGTCTGGTTGGCCACCCCTGCTGAAAGCACACCTCTGGGTTTGGCCTTAACTAAGACTGAATGCTGACATATTTTAACAGATTGTCACTAACTGGCGTGAGGATCAGTACCAGGACGACTGCAAGGCCAAGCAGATGATGCACGAGGCTCTGAAGCTGCGGCTCAACCTGGTGAGGATCCTGTTCTTTCTTCTCACATGTTACCATTAGGTTTCTTTTTGCTAACAGGTTCTTGTGTGATTTAGGTGGGCGGGATGTTTGACACGGTGCAGCGCAGCACACAGCAGACCACCGAGTGGGCAGTGCTTCTCCTCGACATCATCAGCAGCGGCACAGTCGACATGCAGTCTAACAAGTGGGTGATGAACTCTTTAAAAAAAAAATGCTAAAACCTCAGTTTATTTTTCTTCTCCCTCCACACTGTATGTCATGATCGGAACACGGCTACATGCTGTATGGAAACTGACACAAGTGCCATCAGTTTGTAGTAAGAAATGCTAAACCTCAAGTCTGGCTGCTGTACAGTTCCACAGCTCTCCTGTTACTAACAAGTTTATGATTCAAGATTCAAAGCGCTTATTGTCATACGCACAGTGTTGAGAATTCTTTGTAGCAGGGTGGGAGGAGCTTTGTCTCCACAGCCGCATTAAATTGTTAATGGTAATGTTAAAGAACTGGATTATTTGGAGCTGCTGTGTTTTAATGGGCACACCATCCTGGTAGCTTTTTGCCTGAACTAGCCTCTATCCTTATCACCAGTGGTGTAGTCTAGTTTTTTGTAGTGAGTATACTGTGATCCCCCCCCCCCCCCAGCCTCATACGCACCCATCCTAGAGCGACACCCCATAGGCACCATCACTCACTAATGCATAAAATATGCATCTACATGTAATTTAGAGCATTATTAAAGACTGCTTATGTGTTATCAACATTCCAATTTATTATAAGCAACAAAAGACAGTCAGCTGAAAAAACCTGTGCTCCAGGTCCCATATTCATATAACATTTAAGGCTAAATGTAGCTCTTAAAGGTATAGTTTAGTTCACCCAAAAATGAAAAATTATTTCCTCACCCTCAAGTTGTTCCAAAACTGTATGAGTTTTTCTTCTGTTTAACACAAAAGACGATATTTTGAAAAATAACACAATTTTCATTTTTGGGTGAACTTTATACCTTTAAGAGCTACATTTAGCCTTACATGTTATGTGAATATGGGACCTGGAGCACAGGTTTCAGCTGTCAATTTTCAATGTACATTTAAGAGTGAACAATAAACATTTGTTCAGTTTTATCACCAACACTCTTTCATTGCAGAATATTATGAACTGAATGAACTGGTAGTTTACAAAGCTTTCTAAATACATTTGTACTCGGGCTGTGGGTGAAATGTCACCCGAAGCTGCTGTACTTTAGGCGCAGGCTTCCGAAAACACTCAGAGTGTAGTTTGGGTCTGCTTTCGTTTCAGATCTTCTTTTACATTAGTTAGTTAATTTCAAATTTGCGCCACAAAACACCGCCAAGCAACTGATTTTCCTCCTTGGTAGGTGACGTCAGATCAGGTCACAGGCCACGGAAGCCCCAATGGTCCAAAAACGTTAGTGATTCACAATCACAACCACAGTCTGTGTTCGCAACACAGACGGGGTGAATTTATGAATGAAAGTTCTGTCACAAAACGATAATGTTACGTATCCTCACACTTTTTAAGTGGGTATACGGAAATCCTTGGCCTTTCCTAGTGGGTATATGGAAATCCTTGGCATTTCCTAGTGGGTATACGGCGTATACCTGCGTATCACGTAGACTACACCACTACTTATCAGTAATTTACACACGGTGAGAAACAAGTTCCCTGTACAATGAAATTCTTTCTTTGCTGTCCACAGCAAATGCCGAGAACCCTCACATGCATACACACAAACACAGTAAATAAAACTAAGCTGGAATACATATAAAGACTACTAGAAATATGCACCATGTACATCGTAGAATATGACTTGTTTGCATAGTAGTACAGTAATCTGTGCAACTGCACGATCATAGTAGTATCTAAGTAGCAACTAACGACGCCAGTCGGTAACTTGTTGTCGATGTGTTGTGTTATCTGGTGTCTCTGCAAAAACAGTTTGTGTGACTTGTTTGTGTGTGTGTGCAAAAGCGAGCTGTTCACCACCGTGCTGGACATGCTGAGCGTGCTGATTAACGGGACACTGGCGGCGGACATGTCCAGCATTTCTCAGGGTGGCATGGAGGAGAACAAGAGGGCTTACATGAACCTGGTGAAGAAGCTCAGGGTGAGAGAGAGCCTATAAATAGCTCATACCGTTATCAGTGTACAAAGATGCTACTAAACTAACCTCTATCTATCTATCTATCTATCTATCTATCTATCTATCTATCTATCTATCTATCTATCTATCTATCTATCTATCTATCTATCTATCTATCTATCTATCTATCTATCTATCTATCTATCTATCTATCTATCTATCTATCTATCTATCATAAACCTTTAGCCTTACTATTGACCAATGAGTCACTTCTCAGATATTACACACGGTGTAGGTTGCATTTGATCACTCATGTCATTTTGTGTGCACTGGTTTTTTGTGCAGAAAGAGCTGGGGGATCGCCAGTCTGAGAGTTTGGAGAAGGTGCGACAGTTACTGCCACTACCCAAACAGACTCGGGACGTCATTACCTGTGAACCCCAGGGATCGCTTATAGACACCAAGGGGAACAAAATCGCTGGGTTTGAGAAAGAGGTACTCCTCTACACTCCTGTTCATTTGTAAACCAGTTAATCCATGAAGTAAAGTGTATCGTCCCAAATGAGGCTTTACACACTATGCACTAGTTACTATTGTGTACTGTTCTTTCTACCATCTAGTGTATGAATTTTAGATCACTATAAAAACACCAAGCTCACGTGTAAGCCATTTCCCAGTTGATATTCAAATGCATGTAATGTGACACTGCTAGATTTTGAATGTGGTACATTTTTTCCCCCCACCGACGATTCACATGTTTATTAAAAAATAAATCGTACAATGGTCGCTAGTTTAAGACATCCGTAAGATAATTTGTCCGCCATTTTTGTGCGCCACCTTGAAAAAATGTTCCACCTGAGCATCAGCACCTTGTAGCCACACCCATTTTCCAGTACGTAAAAAAAGCTACAATTGTTGAGTACATGAAGCGTACACTATTTATGTACACTTGTGCTTGCTGACACGCCCATTTTATTCTCGGCCAATCCGATTTCAGTTTCTTTTCTTTTTTTTTCTTTTTTTTTTTTAAACTTTTATAGTTCTAAGAAATTCCCTTTCCATCGTTCCTTCTTGCTACAGGGCCTACAGGTGTCGACGAAGCAGAAAATCTCCCCTTGGGACGTATTCGAGGGCCTGAAGCACTCGGCTCCTCTTTCCTGGGGCTGGTTCGGCACAGTACGCGTAGACCGCAAGGTCACCCGCTTTGAAGAACAGCAGAGACTTCTGCTTTATCACACTCATCTGAAACCCAAACCACGTAGCTATTACCTGGAGCCTCTGCCCCTGCCCCCAGAAGAGGAAGAGCCTCCTACACCTGTGCCACAAGAACCAGAGAAGAAGATGGTGGAGGCTGTGAAGACCGATAAGAGCATGCCTAGTGTGGGTCCGGATACGGTCAAGAAGAAGTCCAAGAAGAAGAAAACTTCATCTGTAAATAAACCAGAGGTTGGTTATCTTCTGAAATTTGGGTAGTTTTTGTTCCAGTTGGTTTTTAGCTGACAGGTTCAATCACTGTAAGACAAATGGGCTCTTCACACCTGGTATTAATATCCTGCTCAGGTGATCCAATAACAAGGCAAACAAAATGTCAATATTATTACATTAATGAACAGATCGTCAGGGACCACCTAGGGAAGGGCGTCAAGCAAATTTATTTTCAGGCAGAAATGTCTCCGAGGTCTAGCATTCAGATGATTATTCACTTTGGTCGTGTTACTTAGTTTGATGTGATTTTTAAGCTCCTTTTTAAGCTTGCTTATCTGTGTTATCCAGGACTACACGGCACGTAACCCCGCTGTAATGTCATTTCACGGACCAGCCATGCCTCCTGACATCATGACCATGAGCCAGCCCAACCACTCTTACAGAGCAATGCCCTACAACCAGGCGCCCATCATGTACACTCAGAATCAACCTCTTCCTCCAGGTCAGGCCTGAAGATCACCTTCACCTCCTCTTATTAATCTAAACATCACTCAGTATTACATAGCCTGCTTTTTTATCGAGCAGTAATGATGTAAAGTTAAAGGCGATCCACAGTTATAAAAATCAACAGTGACCATACAGATTATCCGCTGAACTGAAAACACACACGCGTTTCTTTTTAAAAAGGACTTTTCTGTATTAAACATGCCACTAAAATACCTGTTGGTTTTACCGGTTGAAAATAAAGTTTTCGTTACGTTTGTAAATGTTTATCCATCTCGAACAAGTACAAAGGAATAGCAATGCATTGTAATGCTTAAGTGTGCAGTTTTGTATCTGCTGTATACTGAATTAAGAGGACTTTGGGTGATGTAGTGGACTCCTGCCGTGAACCTCTCTGCAGTACGGCTACATCCTGACTAGTATTTCGAACAAGTGGCTTGTGAAGAAGGAATGAGTTCAGACTTCAGACACAGTATCAGTCTTTACCAGTAATAAGTACATTACCTTAACATATATGTACATAGCAGCTACAGTTTTGTTTTGTTTTGTTTTGATGTGTTTTTTAGACAGATTGAGATCTTATTCACTTTATTTCATTGAATTGTGTTACAGGAGGGCCAGGACTGGAGCCTCCGTATCGACCTCGCATGCCTATGAACAATCATCAAAAGATCATGCCCACGCGGCCCAATTACCCAGGCATGATATCCAACCTTCCTGGTGGCATGGGCATGATGAGCATGGATAATAAGCAGTACCCGATAGGCTTCAAACCACAGCCTGCGATGCAGCAGGGCCAGATACTCCGGCAGCAACTGCAGGTCAGACTGGTGAGTCTGATAACAGACAGCAAAACCCTATAAACTAAGAAGCAGCAGCTGAGCGAGATCTTAATTAGCTATTGGTCATGTTCTATCGACAGGATTTTATATTAAGGGTCGATTGTTTCTGAGGCCAATTTTTTACAATCACAAAATCCAGGTTTTAGATTAGGCCTCGAAATGTGAAGTGTGTAGAATCTAATCTGTGTGCTACCTTTATGCTGCGTGCAGAATGTCCAGTCGTTTAACACGTTAAATCTAAACGTTTTGAAATAATCCTGAAATTTTTTTTTTTTTTTTTTAATGCCGTAATGTCCAACCTCAGCCTCTGTCTCCTCAGCTTCGAGTTCAGAGGTTGGAAATGACGGTATTAAATAATGCAGGATTATTTCCAAGTGTGAATATTAAACATTTAAACATCTGCAGTAACAGAACGCAATCTCAATATCATGCATAACCAAAGAGGATCAAGCTGTTCTGTTAGGGCCTTTTTACACCTGGTCACTTCATGTGTTTTTTTAAAACTGTTCCATTTACATTAGGCCACATAAATGTGTCTCGGCGAATCGGATATCGATCCGATCTTTCTACTCTCGCCCAAAATGCAAATACAGTTGACCACATTTCCGAGGTCAATGAAATGGAACACGCTTTGGTGTATGCGGTTTTCAGAATGCAATAAAAAAGAAGACAGAAAAACTTGTTACGATGTTTATGCTACAAAAAAAAACAACATTTAGTGTTTGCTGCATTTTCGCTGGCGGCAGCAGTGCATTTTAAGACCCAATGAGACGCCTGGGTGAAAGATCACTAGTGAGTGACGTACTCCTGTTTGGGAGGTGTATAGCGCTGATGTATGTGGCTTGAACAACCACATGCATTTACACCTGTCCAGTTTCATCTGAAATGCGTCCCAGACCACCTCCTGAAGTGGTTTGAGCGATCGATTTATATCCGTCTCGAAACTGTTTCGGAGGACATTTACACATGTTTTTTTTTACCATCGGATAGCTATCTGATCACAGAAAACACGAAGTGACCAGGTGTAAAAAAAAAAAACCCTTAGCCACCATATCTGATTTTATCTGAAGTCTCAGGTATTTAAATTTCCTCAGAGAAGCCTGTAGCATGAACAGTCTATAAAATCCTGTCCTACCCAATACCCTCTGGCATCACCAAGAGTCAGGGTTGTAAAATTCTGCATGTGTCCAATCATTGTGTAGTCATTAATTGTGTAGTGGTAGCTGTTTTTCATGTGATTTGCTGAATACTTACTTTGTTTGTTATTTTTGAAACTGGAGAACCAGAGCATGATTGGGCAGCAGATAAGGCAGATGGCTCCCAATCAGCCGTACTCCTCCATGCAGCCGTCGCAGGTAAGAGCTCCCTTGCATGCTTTTATTCCCTTCATCTTTTTTAATTACAGGTTCTGTATTTGTAACAAAGTAGTTCAGGATGTTCGATACTGTATTTTACCTTTAATTC
The DNA here is from genome assembly GCF_022655615.1 of Tachysurus fulvidraco. NCBI lineage: Eukaryota > Metazoa > Chordata > Actinopteri > Siluriformes > Bagridae > Tachysurus > Tachysurus fulvidraco. Next base: position 16,319,541 of record NC_062527.1, read on the forward strand.
AGATGACTGAGCTTTGCATGGACAGTTTTTTCTGATCTCACACACTCGGTCACATGCACACAGACAGAGACAGACGGTCATGTGTGTATACACACACACACACACACACACACACACACACACACACACACACACAGGCATTAGTAGTACCTTGATGAGAGTTTATGACTTAGCTAAATATTTAAGGTACGGTTTAAAATAAAACAGAACTTTGTCCTTTTCACAGTTTTTTGTGTTTGTGAGGTGATCAGAATTACACCAGTTATTGATGACGTGACATTTGCTCTGTTTAGTGAAGGAAAGTGTTTTACCTCTGATGCAGTGCCTTTATAAATCTTTTGTGCTAAAATCCAATGCATCAAGGCGGTTTGCTCCATAAACCACGGCTCACAACGACTGTCCTCATCTACATACATTTCACAGGGCTACACCACCTACAGTTCTCATGTAGGGATGCAGCCACACCCTTCTCAAACAGGGGGAATAGTTTCTTCATACGGTAACCAAGGCTTCCCCGGAGGCCATCCTGGTCCCAACCCAGCCGTAGTGGATCCTCTCAGGCAGATGCAGCAGAGGCCCAGCGGATACGTCCACCAGCAGGCACCTGGGGCGTATCCAGCCAACATGCAAAACACACCGAGGTCAGTTAACACACACACACGACGACACTAAACATAATGCTATGCATTCATTCTTAGACTTTTGGCAGCCGGTTACATAAAACTGTAATGTGCTGTGGTTCTTAGTTTGAAAATCAGATAAGCGGCGGCACTGTTGAGCCAGTGTCGAGCCACTTGTGCCCATTTTCCACCAGAAAGAACCGGGTGCTGGTTCAGAGCTAGTGCTGGTTTGATGTTGGTTCCACTGGCGATCCTTCTAAGAACCGGTTTCCTTTCCACTGGCTAGAGAGCCGTCACAGAGCCGAGTCTGTCGTCACTGTATACGTGTCATGTTACACAGCTACTTTAGCGCAGCAGCGGCAAACATAAACACATCAATGGCGGATGTTGCTTTACTGTTAATGCTCATGGCTTTGAGAACACATTGGCATTGGTTGTAATCGAGAAAGTACATAACGTTATTTTATCATTAACACAGAAAAGTTAGCCTTAGCATGTAGCTACCTACTATCATGTGTGCTGATAATTGATCATATAGCAGTAAAGTAAAAGTGTATTAAACATTAGTATACTTAAGGTACATTATCAAAGGCGCTAACAGTAGCCCTGTCTCTAGCCCCGCCCATAGCCCCTGCGCAAGCGGTTCTTAAGTCTAGACCAGCAACGTTTTGATGCTGCTTAAGAACCACTTTTCCAACACTCAAACTGCCTCGGTGGAAAAGGGGCATTATGTACACTTTTACGTAATTTATGTTTGACTGTTCTAAGCCTTTACAATGGGCTTTACTCGCACTGTTCTGCTGAAAATCGATTTACTCAACCTACGTTTACACTCGCATGCTGTTTGTCTTTTGCATTTCTCTTTATTTACATGTAGAAACTAATACTTTTATCATGTTTTAAGCTTCATAGTAGATTTGTTGGCAGTTACATAGCTAGTTCCCTAACATTACTAGCTATATACACTGACTAGAGGCAGGAACAGTCTCCATACATCATTAAATAATACACACCCGAATTTAAATAGCAGGAGGAGAACTGAGCAACATCGGACCATGGGAGTCAGACCAAGCCAGTTGTGTAGATTGGCTGCTTTTTTCTTTGACATCTCTAATTTGCATTGAGAAAATCTCTATTCTGATGTTGCACTTGTTCTTAGCCTGTTGCTTTGGTGTGAACATAAGGTGAAATACAGGTTTAATCTCAACTCACTCTACTGTGTTGTAATCTGTTCTCCGTACGTGATGCAGGTTTACCCATCAGCCCATGCAGCAGACTCCCATGATGCATGGCTTAAGTCAAGGCCACATGCAGGCACAGGGCATGCACCCCAACATGCGCACCAATCAGATGCTGGACCAGCAGCAGCAGCAGCAGCAGGCACAACAGCAGCAGTATTTGAGACAGCAGGCTCTCCGGGTACTTTACCTTTACTGATGATTTTCTGATTTAGCTAACGAGTGTGTTCTGTCCTTATGGTCTGTACCCAAAGGCTGTTATTATTAATATGCATAAATATTACACCATGCTTACTTCTGTTGTCCCATGAAGGTATTTTTTTTTTTTTTTAAACTTTTTCAAAGTTTAATAGAGGTGAATAGCCCTGATGGCTTGGCAATCATTCAGAGTCTATTTCTGCCTTTCGCTTAGGTGAATGAAGGCATGTGGTAGCCTTGTGGTTAAGGTGTTGGGCTGCCAATCGGAAGGTTGTGAGTTTGATTCCCAGGTCCACCAGGCTGCCACTGCTGGGCCCCTAAGCAAGGCCCTTAACCCTCAATTGATCAGTTGTATAAAATGAGGTAAAAAAATGTAAGTCGATCTGGATAAGGACATCTGCCTGAATGCTGTAAAGGTAAATGAATGAAAGAATGATATGAGTTCACATTTTTTACAGAATTATTGTTCTAGAATTGATATTACTTTGGACATAAGCAGTTCCCTCTTGACGAACCCAAATCATAGATCAACGCTGAGTGATTGGCTGAGGCTCTAAAGCAGGAAACCTGGGTTAGGAATAAAGATTCTCTAAATTTATTAACACTTCATTGTATCCTCTTGTGGTTTCTGTCATCTCCACAGCAACAGGCTCAGCAGCAGCAGCAGCAGCAGCAACAGCAACAACAGCAGCAGCAGCAGCAGCAGGTGCAGCAGCAACAGGTCTCCTCTCAGCAGGTGCAGCAGTCACAGCAGGTCTCCTCACAGCAGGTCCAGCAGCAGCAGGTGGGCACAGCACAACCTCCAGGGCAGCCCCAGAGTCAGGCTCTGGGCATGCAGCCTCTTCCTCCACAGCAGCCCATGGTGAGCAGCCGTTTAACAGAGATTCAGCATGTGTAATGACAGAGGATCCCGAATGTAACCGGAGGCTTCCAAATTATAGACTGATAACGTTATACATTCCCCCTGACTTGTCTGTGTGTGTGTGTGTGTGTGTCTGTGTGTGTGTGTCTGTGTGTGTGTGTCTGTGTGTGTGTGTCTGTGTGTGTGTGTCTGTGTGTGTGTGTCTGTGTCTGTGTGTGTGTCTGTGTGTGTGTCTGTCTGTCTGTCTGTCTGTCTGTGTGTGTCTGTCTGTCTGTCTGTCTGTGTGTGTGTGTGTGTGTGTGTGTGTGTGTCTGTCTGTGTGTGTGTGTGTGTGTCTGTCTGTCTGTGTGTGTGTGTCTGTGTGTGTGTCTGTCTGTCTGTGTGTGTGTGTGTGTCTGTCTGTGACTGTGTGTGTGGCTGTGTGTGTGTGTGTGTGTGTGTGTGTCTGTAAGTTCCCTCGGCAGGGGCAGGGCATGCAGCAGACACAACAGCAACAACAAACTGCTGCTTTGGTCAGACAACTCCAACAGCAGCTGTCAAGTAAGTTAAAAAGCATATAACACAAATAGGACAGGCCAAAGAAGTAACCCACCCCCAAACTGACTGCATCAGCAGAAACAGCAGCACTTCTTTCCTTTTAAAGGAATTCTACTGTGTAAACAAGTACTTGCTTTAGATCAGTCAACATACAGACATATTTTCTTGCTAAATATATAACAATTAACTATACAGTTCATTGCTTTTAGAAAGTAAATTTATGTCAACATGCATAGCAGTATGTTGGCTAAAGAAATAAAAATTGATTCCTAGTTTCCATGGAGTTAAGTTGAACATGGTGATAAATATAATGGCTGTGAGGATGATGGGTTATGATTTTTTTACATTTTCTCTAGAGCATGTAAAATGTAACGGTTTATTGTTCATCCACCTTGGACTATATAAATTGGTCATATAAATTGAGTTCAACTCATTGTGTCAGATTTTAATCAAAACCATTTCCCTATGCAGACACACAGCCCGGACAGAACACCAGCTCGTATTACCCCAAGTATGAATGAGTCCTGCGTCGCCCTTCTGAAACGAACGGGTCAATTCCAGAGTCTTCATGAGCTGGGAGTTCTTCAGACACTGACTTCAGGTCTAGAAGATTCCCAGCCGTTCCATATATCTGACCACAGTGCTGTTTCTAGGAATAACTCTTTCAGATTTTGTGTAATTCCACAGTCGTCTGAGGGACGGTGCTGTGAAATGGTGACCGTGAAGCCCAATAGAAGGACTTGATGTACAAAAAAAAAAAAAAGGGACATGAAATGATGAGAGCAATGCAGTGTCTTGGTTTTTTCCTTTTAATTATTTTACTTTGTACAATTTTTCAGTTTCGTGTATTCTCATTAAAAAAAAAGTCATGTCAATTTTTACATCTTGTCCCAGACTCTGACAAGTGAACCATCACATAATAATAACAATAATAAGCATCATGAGTGAACTCGTGCACTGCTGCACCTACACACTGTACTACACCTATTATTATAATACACATTATCTTTAAAGCGAAACTAGTACCACAGAAGCAGCTTCCTCAGAGTTGGACCGCTTTTATAAACTCCAGGGGAACACACTCACACAGACCGAATTAGATTTTCAAAATTGTGCGAGCGAATGAGTGTGTGTGTGTGTGTGAGAGTGAGGGAGGGTGTGTGTGTGTCTGTAAGTGTATATGATGCCCAGTGATACAAAGTTAGGATGTTCCCCAAAAGCCTCCTTCCAAACTGGAGTAACTGATTACCCTGACAAACTCTTCCTCTTAGGAACATTAGCTTTCACAGAGCACATTAAACACTAATCACATCTTGGCTGATGGAATACGTTTAGGGAAAATGATACCTGCTTAACAATCAGGACAGTTTGAGCTCTCAGTGGATATCAAAGTTGAGCCAAATTAACTGTGTACAACCATCACCAAGCTTTCCTGCAGTCCATCTCCAGTGCTTAGAGTTCTTCCAGCTTTCATGGTACATACTTTTGTGTACGAGACATGAGTCTTTACTTGGACCTCGTCTTTTTGTGTGTTGGGTCATTTTTTACTTTTTTGGTTCGGTTTGTTTCTCTCGATACGACTGTAAAGCACTCCGGTGTCTAGACCTAGCGCTCGTCCTTCATAAGGACAATGTCTTCCTTCGTACTTTGAGAGGAAATCGAGTGCATGATCCCAGCTTCTCTGATCAGCCCTCACCCCCAGCCTGGACAGGATTTTATCTGCCAGGACTGGCACAGCGGGCTGTAGGAGAACACCGTAGATCCTCAGACACTCCATACACACATGCAGTATGGTGTCATGCCAGAGTTTATCCTTGTACTCGGTGCAGTCGAGCTTCCACGGCGCGTGTCTTTGGACGAAGCTGTTGGTCAGCCGTACGCAGGTGCTGATGGCTTCCAGCGCTTTATATACGTGCAGGTTGTCAAAGTTCTGCTTCACTGAAACCGGTAGCCTTGAAATACCCTCCAACATTTTGTAATCCTCTAGCACAGCTCTTCCGCTGGAGTCTTTTGGAAAGGAGATGTTGCAGAACGGAAGATAAACCTGCTCCGGGTTGAGAGAGAGCGCAGTGCAACGGTTGAGAAGACCGCCGAGAGAATCGGCCAGTTCGCTGTTGCACAACTTCGCCACCTTGTCATTGTCGTAGTCGCAGTCAGTCTCTGGAACACCTTGCCTGAGAAGAAAGTACCTCAGGCCGTCCACTGTGAACCTTTGTGCGCTCTCGAGGGGATCTACTACATTTCCAAGACTCTTAGACATCTTCTTTCCCTGCACCGTCCAATGTGAGTGCACGTATATGGCCTGAGGAAGGGGCATTTCTGCAGCCATGAGAAACGCCGGCCAATATATCGCATGGAACTTCAAAATATCTTTGCCTATGACGTGATGGACAGCACTCCACCACTGTGAGTGCTTCTCTGGATAACCCACAACAGTCAGATAGTTCACCAAAGCGTCCAGCCACACGTAGATAGTTTGTTCAGGATCTCCAGGAACCGGAATGCCCCACTGCAGACGGCTTCTCTGTCGAGAAACTGATAAATCAGGAAGCTCGCTCTCCAACCACTGAAGGACAAGATGGTAAAACTTCTCTGGCTGAATGGCTTTAGGGTTCGACCTTAACCACTCCTGCAGCCTGCTTCGGAAATCAGAGAGGCGGAACAGATAGTTGTGCTCCTTCATCCACTCCACCTGGTGGGTAATACAAAGGGTAATTCAAAAGCTCATTAAATTGTGGCAGGCATTTATAAAAGGCATAAATCTAATCATCAAAACTCTAACTAGCTGAAAGACAATTTACAAATTCTCGGAAAAACAGGTTTTTATTTGCTCATGTCCGTGGAGACGACAGACAGACAGACATCCGTTTATACCAGGATATTAACAGAGATGACTTATGATGGATAGATGGAATGATACACCTACAGTATTTATACCTTGATAGACGAATAGACGAAATTATTGGTTAGATCTAAAAGCCCCAGATTTCCTGTGTAGGATCCACACATTTCACTGTAAGCTATCATGTCAACAGTTAATATAAAAAATCAGAGTTAGTTAGTCTTCTGACAGGCCTGAGCTATCAGCAACAACCGTCTCGATGTTTTCCATGGCTCGGTCACCTTTGGTTTGTACGTTACAGAACTAAGTCTGTTAGGATTTCTGTAAAGCACTAAACACCAAAAGTAATGATGAAGTACCGATCATCTCATTTTCAGTACCTTATGTCCGCTCTCAGTGGAGATTTTGATGTCTCTGCCCATGGAGTCTGTGCTGTCAGTCACCTGGTTGGCTGTGAGAAAGCTCTCATCTGGTGTGGAGTACCAGCCTTCATAAGTGCCTTTATAGATGAAGCCTTTATCAAGCAGCTTATCCCAGAAATGTTCCACCGCCCGTCTGTGTCTGTCCTCCGTCGTCCGCACAAAGTCCGTGTATGCAATATTGCAGCTCCTGAACACATCCTGAAATCTGTCCGATACCTCTGTGCAGAAACGCAGCGGCTCTTTACCCACCGCACTCGCCGCCTGCTGGATCTTCAGCCCGTGTTCATCAGTTCCTGTGAAAACATTTAACAGAAAATAGAAGAAGCAGCAGCCTTTATTTTTGTCATATATACGTTACAGCAAAGAGAAATTCTTTCTTCACATATCCCGGCTTTGGTACTTGTGGTTAGAACGCAGGGTCAGCCATGATACTGCGCCCCAGAGCAGGAAGGGGTCAGGGCCTTGCTTAGGGGCCCAGCAATGGTGGCTTGGCAGTGCAACAACCCAGAGCCTTATCCACTTGAGCCTTAAAATTACCCTAAAATACGAACTGTATTTCAGAAACTCAAAACTCCACAATCGCTCATGTTGACGTTATGTATGGGATAAAAACTATCGGCCTGAATGGAGATCAAATCTTTGTTGTTTCTCACTGGGTAATCTGGATAATCTGACATGACTCCTGCTGATAAACTGCATAAATCTACGATCTGAGCTGGAAAGAAAATCGTCCTGAGCGTCACTTAATCATTCCATTCTGGTGGTGCTGTTGCACTCAGTCCCACAAACAGATTCCCAAACAATCCTCTAAGATATTTGCTAAGAGAATTTAATCTGATGCAGATGCCAAAACTGAAGTAATGACTTGCTGTGATAACTGTAGTCATGTTCAACACACCTCTTAACTGCTTCTCTCTTTCTACCAATACCGAGGCATCCGGAAATTGGACCAGCTCTGATTTTGGACCCTTCACTGAGATGAGGCTGACTCTGTGAGAATCCTGAGGCATCTAGAGATCTACCAGCTCAAGTTTGACGCTGCTATACTAAAGAGGAGATGTGAACTCCATGTGATGTTTGAGGACAACAACCTCCTCATCAATACAACATTTTTTAGACTGTATACTTATAATCACATCCTCTAGTGTCACCCATATGAGGATGAGGTTCCCCTTTGAGACTGGTTCCTCTCGAGGTTTCTTCCTTTACCATCTAAGGGAGTTTTTCTCATTGGGGATAAAATCAAACATTTAAATATATCTAATATTAAACTTCTGTATGATATTAATCTTTATATTAACATTTTGTTCTATGTTTTTGTTCTGTAAAGCTGCTTTGAGACAATGTCGACTGTAAAAAGCGCTATACAAATAAACTTAAATTGAATTGAGAAGGACTTGGATGAACATGTGTCGCGATGACGTCACATGATGCATCTTGGCCCAAATCTGTGGTAATATTGAAACATTGCAAACTCCTCTGAATATCTCCTTTAGGGATTATATTAGATTTGTTATTATTGTGTCATAAAAGCTCTCAAACATTAAATAAAGAGGATTATCTGCAGTATAGTCGATCTAATATTACGTGTGTGTTTTATAAAAATGCACAATGTTGTGAGGCTGTGTGATCCTGGTTCTATCCTGAACTCTTTGTTAGCACATGTATGGTTGTTTCCTCGGGGTGCTCCGGTTTCCTACCACATATTTAACAAAGTATATGCTGTTGTCTCATGCAGAGCAGTGGCAACTTGGTGGACCTGGGATTTGAACTCACAACCTTCCGATTAGTAATCAAACACCTTAACCACTAGGCTATCACATCCCAGAGCTTTCTTTTGCTGATGTAGCATCACAGTTTTCGTTTATCTCATTTATACATGCATATAGCTGAGCAATTGATAGTTAAGGGCCTTGCTCAGGGGCCCAGCATTGGCAGCCTTAGACCAGGGATTCAAACTCATGACCTTCAGATCCAATCTGTCCAATCTTATCCACAAAGGGCCGATATTGTTGCAGGTTTTCATTCCAACCAAGCACAAGCCACACCAGAGTCTACTAAAAGCCAAGAACAACTGGTTAAATAGGTGGAATCGGGTGCGACTTGTGCTTGGTTGGAATGAAAACCTGCAACAATATCGGCCCTTTGTGGATAAGATTGGACACCGCTGGCTTAAGCACATCCCACAGATGAGAGATATATATATATAGTTTTTTTTTTCTTCCCAATTTATACAACTGAGTTTTAAGGGCCTTGATCAGGGGCCCAGCAATGGCAACTTGGTAGACCTGAGATTCAAACTCACAAACTTCTGATGAATGGGTAGATGTAAGGTTGAGTGTGATAGATATTGATCAGTATTCCTCATGAGATTTATATTTACATCATTTAGTATACACCCATATCCAAAGTGACTTACTTTTATTTATTTATTTATACAACTGAGGGTTAAGGGGCTTGCTCAGGGGCCCAGCAGCGGCAGCTTGGTGGACTTGGGATTCGAACCTGTGACCACCTGATCAGTAGCCCAACACCTTACCCACTAGGTGATGGAGATCACCTTCACATGTTTCTACAAACGAAGTGAAAACGCACCTGTAGCGAACTTGGAGTTAAACCCCTGCAGCAGCTTGTATCTGTGTAGACAGTCAGCTATCACGGCGGAATACACGTGTCCGACGTGAGGAGATGCGTTCACGTAAAAGATCGGAGTGGTGATGTAATGTGACCTCACGTCTCCTGCGCACGTGTGGACACTCGTTACCGGAAGTGGTGGATAAAAACCAGGTTGTTCTCCGCGAGAGGCGTATTTTAACAACCGCAGCAATTGTCTGCCGTTTCTTTGTACGATTAAACTTTGAGAGCTCATTGTGAACGTGAAATCTCTCCACTTACAGGACTTCCGGGTGGCGAAAATAAACACATAATTAAACCCCACCTTCTGTGCTGTGATTAGCTAATTTTACACATACAAGCTGCTGATTGGTCGAAGCAAGGTTAATAAAAGTCCTTATAATAAACGCTTGGTTGTCGTAATTAACCTTTTTTTTTACATGTAAATGTAAATACGTTTAAGTTTTATATAACAAAACCTTTAAAACATAAATACAAATTTGTATTCGTCTACAGTCGCCCTTAAAACACTTTGCATTTGTATTTATACACCATTGGACATAAGTGAAAAAATAAGTAATTAGAAAAATAGGCTCACAACTCCAGGTACTTCAATTTAATCCTGTTCTGTACTTTGTGATGTTTTTGTGCATGAGATTTTCCTCATGTCGGTTTCTTTGTGTTCTCTGGTCTCCTCCCACCTCCCTTAAACATAGCTGGATCAACTAGTCTATTTTATCCCTATTTATAAAGGTATGTGTGCACTGTGTCCTATACTGAACCTTCAACTCATCCACAGTGAATCGTCCCACTTTGTGCAGGGTTCCCAGGATCCATAGTGACCATGAGCTGGATAAAGTGGATGAAAATGACTGAATCCGTAACTTCATTCAAATTTATCACCTATATCAACTTAAAAACAAAACATAGACTTTCTAAACAGTTGGAAGAAAAAGAGACAATACAGATAAAAATAATTAATGAGTTTCTAAATAATAATGATGATGATGATAATAATCATGATATTTTATTATATTTATTTATTTATAGATAAATTATTCCCTTATCCACTTGTCTCATGTTTTGAGTTCAGTTAATTAATTAATTAACTTATATATTTATAGATATTATAATAATAATAATAATAATAATAATAATAATAATAATAACAGAACAAAATGAATTGATTGGTTACTTTACATGTCAGTTAGAAGCTGATATGGAGTACCAACTTTGTGCAGTTTGAACTGTCTATGTGAGATTACAGACTTATTCTATTGCTAATGCTTGTCTATGGCACCCAGTCTCTTATAAATACATTTATGGCATTTGATAGACATTCTTATTATTAAGAGTGACTAAGCAAAGTATTTTTCAATGAATAGAATGAAACTGGTTCACAAGGATACGGATTACAAAAAACATAATTATTCTTAAAATATTGCCAAATTATGTATATTACAAGTTTCTTTATTTCAGGTTTATTTCTTAGAAATTAGACCTGCCCCAGATAATTTTATTTATTTACTAACATTTTTAAGAGAAATATTCCTGACAGCTTTGTCTGGTTTTCACTCTCACAGTAGTTTGACATACTGTTGTAGCACAAATTAACAGTAACAGTTAATATCCAATTTTAACAGAGCATTGATTGATTGATTTATAGATAAATTATCTATGTGTCAGGTTTTCAGTTCAAGTTATTTATTTATTCATTTATAGATAAATCATTCAATTATCTACTTATCTCATGTTTTCAGTTCAGTTAATTTATTTATAGATAAATTATTCAATCATCTACTTGTCTCATGTTTTCAGTTCAGTTAATTTATTTATTGATTTATTGATTCATTAATTTATTTTTTGATAAATTACTCCATTATCTACTTTCTCTCAGGTTTTCAGTTCAGTTTATTAATTCATTAATTTATTTATAGATAAATTATTTCCTTATCTACTTGTCTTAGGTGTCCAGTTAAGCACACTGTTGCATGTTCTCACCATCTCTTGTCCATATAAACTAATGTTTCTCCCTGTTTGACTTTTCTAGTTTCTACTTGTGGGGATTAAACACTGTATACTCGTGTAGCTGTTCTATAAACGTCTTTTTCCCCAAACAAGACCATATGTATGTGATCACATCCTTTTATCCACACAGTTACTACAAGCATAAAATCCCCATCCAGTTTAACACCACCACCAACATCATCATCACCACCATCATCATCATCATCTCTTATTTAAACCTATACATGAACCACTACACAGATTCATCATTGTTCCCGAACTATATTTTACTCTAATGCATTGTTTCCAAATTCCGTAAACACACAACCGGTGCGTGTAAAAAAAAAACGTGTTCGTATAATAGATCAGATTCGTTTCTTCACGTGCTTTGCAACTTTTGTTGTTCCGGCGTTGGACAACCTCGATCTTTGAACCGGAAGTCGTTTTCCCAACCATCCTCTCGCCACCGGCTTCAGCGCATCAGGGTTGTTGGGATGAAGAATTAAAACATTTCGCATTTTCTATAATAAACTTCTCGATCTTTTTGCTGTTATAATCGTGTCGTGAGGCGCTTTAGTGTTTGTATTAGCTGCTGATCGGCGCTGTTGTAGTTTAAACATGTCTGTGGTGGGGTTTGATGTCGGGTTTATGAGCTGTTACATCGCGGTGGCGCGAGCCGGAGGCATTGAGACCATAGCGAATGAATACAGCGACCGGTGCACACCGTGAGTAAACATGGACAACAATATCACACACCAGCGTGTATAATCTGTAGCACTTCATTCGCTTACGGTGAGCGTGAAATGTATGGGGTCGCTGATGCTAAGGCTGTGTTCCGAATCGCTCTCTTTTTCACATTTAGTGCACTACGTAGTGCGTAGTACGTAGCGCTCTAGTGTGCCTACGTAGCAAGTAGGCAGCGATTTGGGACACAGCCCGGCTAGCACGCGCTGCTAGCCAGACAGCTAGGTTTTAACGTTCAATATCTGTTCAAAAGCTAAACCGCTGTTTCAGGTGTGTTTGAGACGTGACGCCGAATTGAAACAATTTTACCGTCCGTACTGTTATACGAGACGACTTTAGGTATGTTTTTGTTTTATTTTTAATAAAGAAATATAGAAAGAGAAACGCTGAGCTAACGCTATTAGCGCTAAGCTAACGCTATTAGCGCTGAGCTAACAGCCCGAAGGAGACGTTCTAGAAGATTCTCCTCCTCACTGAGCTGCTGCTTGTGGCCCTGCTGCTCTTTGTTCATTACACTTTATGAGCGTTTATTAAACACATTTCATCGCTTATAACGCGTTTTTTTAGCTTTACTATACCTGTAAGATTTCTCAAACATTTCTACTTTAATATCCACCTCATTAACTGCGAATATTTTAGAAAATTCTCACATTTACGAATGATTGAGACAGATGTTCTAGTTAATATGGCAGAGAGAGATCAGTCTAGATATGTTTATATATATATATATATATATATATATATATATATATATATATGTGTATATATATATATGTATGTGTATATATATATATATATGTGTGTATATATGTATATATAGTTTATATATGTTATAGTTTATAATATACATATATATGTATATTATAAACTATAGTTTATATATGTTATATATAATTTGTCCTTATAAAATAATTATTGGTCTTTTTCTTAATGGGATGAATCTCTGTCTAAAATAACATCCATCCTTTAAGCCTTTATATGTATAGAAATATGAAATGATATAATGTTCAGTGTGAATGTTTCTGTTGTCCATACAGTACATATGCTGGATTAATAAAGTTCAGTTTATTCCAATGTTGTTATTCAATGTTGATGAAATATCAGGCAGCAAGTGTTGCTTAATGTTCTATAAAAGTAGCTCTAATGGCAGATTTATAGTAATGATCATTTCTTAAAGTCTTGTGGATGCCAAATGTCTGATACTAAGCGGAATAAAACGTGTTTTTTTTGGTTTTTAAAGAGAAAAAAAAATCAACTTTTCTGCCAGGAGATTTAATAGGTTTATTTAACATTTTTTTGAAGTGGCAGAACTTTTGTAACGGTCAGTTTTGGACCCTTATTGTAACTTAAGCTTTGACTTAAACGAGAAGCAACAGAAAGAATGAAATTAATGTAATTTCATTCAAGTCTAAGTTTGAGTTACAGTTCACCGTTTTCTATAATCTAGTATTAAACGCATTCACTTAAAACAAACACACCAAGTGTGTTTGTTGTTGCTGATGTAGCATCACAGTCCTGCCCTCTTCCGTATACATTTACGTTTGCGACATTTCGCAGACTCCCGAAATCCAGAGCGACTTACATTTATCTCATTTATACAGCTAATTGAAGGTTATGGGCCTTGCTCAGGGGCCCAGGAGTGACAGCTTGGTGGCCTAGGGATTTGAACTCACGACCTTCCGATCAGTAATCCAACACCTTAACCAATGCACCACCACCATTTTTTCGATAACCGCATGTTCCAAAATGTGCTATTCATCTGGTATACATACACAACACTCTGCCAGGAAAAACAAATTTTTATTTATTAACCCTTTCATCTATGAAGTATTTTAGAATGCACATTTGGATTATTAAGATTGTGGCGTGTGTATGATTTAAAAAAAAAAATTCCCTATAATTATCACTCTAAAAGATTGATGACCAAAATCATATATATATATATATATATATATATATATATATATATATATATATATATATATATATATATATATTTCCTATAATGTAGCTGATTTTAGACGGCCATTGGGGTGTCACTCTTCGTTAAAGGGTTAAGGAATTAAACCTTATATGGATCATTTTTATCCCTTTTAGAGTTGCTTTTAATGGTTTGGAATGGCTGAGACATGACACACAAAAAAATCCATCATGCATTATGCATCGAGCAAGCATAAAGCGCAAAACCCTAAACAGTTCCCATGTCTAAAGTTACAGTTACAAAGCCCTGACGATGGAAATAATTAAAAAATCGTCTTGCGCTCGCAACAATTCCACCTCCTTGTTAAATTGTTTACGAGAAATGTTCATCATACAGATACACCGTTTGTATAGAAACGTAAGCATATTAGAATGAGCGAAAGAGTGTTGGCCTCAATTAAGGGCCGATCAGTAACTCTAGGATTTTGGCTAATATTCTGTCAGTATCTCTTCTTCTAAATATAAAATAAAATACATGCATTGTCGATGCATTTCTGTAATATAGGACACATAAATCAGTTTGCATGTAACCTTTATTTTCTGTGTGATTTTAGAGCATGTGTTTCATTCGGCCCAAGAAATCGATCCATTGGTGCAGCCGCAAAAAGCCAGGTATGTGAGGAATAAATGCTTTTGACGAAATGATTAAAGGCTGTAAATGAAAGCTTCATTTCTCTTTTTCCACTTTAAATCCCAGCTGGTGACTAACCATAAGAACACCGTCCAGGGATTCAAGCGTTTCCATGGCCGTGCTTTCTCAGACCCATTTGTTCAGAATGTCAAATCCAGTCTCGTTTATGAACTTTCGCAAATGCCGACAGGGACGACAGGAATTAAGGTGAGTGATGGAGAACCGTTCTGAAATCCCACAAGGAGCAACAGGAATAGAGTTACATTCGTTTTTGTTTATTTGTTTGCCTGGCGTTTTAAACTGAGGCAACATGCAACCCAGTCCAGGATGTTAAAGCAGCTGAAGTGCATTTTCACTCAACAGAAAGATGTGCAAAAGAATAGAATTAGCCACAATTAAATCTGAGGCTTGGAGTAAATCCGATGCACTCTTACTGCTTGCTGTAATTAATGCACACCAATAACAATAATTAGTAACTGAGTAGCAGGTTTTCCCTCAAATTGATGGCATTAGTAATGGAGCACGCCTAGATACACACACACACACACACACACACACAAGGTGATAGCATGAGAAAAGGAACATGCCTGAAGATTGAAGGGGAATCTGTAGTTTTATGAACGTCACATGGCTGTCATTCCTCTGGCATTGCTGATTGCATCTCTCTCCCACATGAGCATCACTGATTTACTGAACTTTTTATCCCCAACATCTCTTTGAAAGCCGTATTTTATTAGACGCAACCAGGAAAACGTTTACAATATTCATCACACAAAGATTTGTCGTGTTGTAAAGAATTTTTTTTTACTAAGCTAGCTCCAGTTCGATGCTTCTAAATCTTTTAAACTTTCTGTCCTCTTCTTGTTTCTCTGACCACCTCTCAGGTTACGTACATGGAGGAGGAGAAAGTGTTCAGCATTGAGCAGATTACAGCCATGCTTCTTACCAAACTGAAAGAGACCGCCGAGGGAGCTCTGAAAAAGCCCGTGGCTGACTGCGTTATTTCAGTGAGTCTGATTTGATTTGTTCTTTTCGAACATCTTCATTGTGATGTTTCAAGTCTCTCTTGAACTGGTATTGAGCCATTTACATGAGTTTTATCTTTATCAAGCCCTTCTGTCTGCCTGGTAGTCCATGTCTGGAGGTGGAGCTATCGTGGTCAAGACCACACCCAGTATCATAGAAATGTTTCATTTCATTTGCAGTGATCTGTCTGTCTGTCTTTTTTTTTTTTTTTTTTTTTGCCCTTTTCATATTTACCTGAACCCGGCTCTCACTAGTTTGGCCACGTTGTGCAGATTTACTGTCCTGTAGCATCACATAAGTCATGTCCATGCTGTTTTTAAGATTCCTTGCTTCTACACGGATGCTGAGAGGAGGTCAGTCATAGATGCAGCTCAGATCGCTGGACTCAACTGTTTGAGGCTCATGAATGAAACTACAGCAGGTAAATTCACCTGCAATTAATCTGGAACCGCTGCAGGTTTGTTTCACTTTTTGTTGATTTTTTCCCAAGCTGAAGAATGGATGAAATTTCTTTCACCCTACAGTGGCCTTGGCATATGGGATTTACAAGCAGGACCTGCCAGCCCCAGAGGAGATGCCCAGGACTGTGGTGTTTGTGGATATTGGTCATTCAAGCTACCAAGTTTCTGTGTGTGCCTTTAACAAAGGCAAGCTCAAGGTGTGTATTAAAGTGGAGTTTCCATTTCAGAACACTCGCTATGGTTCTGAATCGGAATTTGAAATACGGTGGTGGTCTTTAAATACGTGTTTGCCTGAACAGGTCCTTGCAACAGCCTTTGATGCACAGTTGGGAGGCAAAGACTTTGATGAGGTGCTTGTGAACTATTTCTGTGAGGAGTTTGCAAAGAAGTACAAGCTGGATGTAAAGTCCAAGCCCAGGGCTCTGGTTCGTCTCTACCAGGAGTGCGAAAAACTCAAAAAGCTTATGAGTGCCAACTCCTCTGACCTGCCTCTCAATATCGAGTGTTTCATGAATGATATCGATGTCTCCGGACGCCTCAACAGGTAAAGATAAGAGAATATTTTACATATTCTTTGATTTCAAGGGAAATAAACTGTTTAGTTTATATTTGGTCAAATAATCGTAACGAATAGGATCCAGATTAGGATTATTTAAATGGATTAGCTTTATTATGACAGATGTGTTGAAATTCTAAAAGTGCGTGACAAAATGCGTTTGTGTTTAAATAGCAGGCTAAATCTATGGGGTGGTTATGAACAAGAATAAATGAGTAGAGCTGTATTTCAAAGTACTTCACGAGCATTATATTGTACATAGGGCCTTTTTACACCTGGTCCCTTCATGTGTTTTCTCTGATCCGATAGCTATTTGATTTGTTAAAACTGTTCCATTTACCTTAGGCCACGTAAATGCGTCTTGGCGAATCGGATATCGATCCGATCTTTCTACTCCAGCCCAATATGCAAATATATTTGACCTCATTTCCGGGGTCAATGAAATGGAACACACTGTGGTGTATGCGGTTTTCAGAATGCAATCATAAAGAATACGAAAAAACTCGTTACGATGGTTATGCTACAAAAAACAGCATTTACTGTCTGCTGCGTTTTCGCTGGCGGCAGCAGCTCAGTTTGACCCGACGAGGCCCTTGGGTGAAAGATCACTAGTGAGTGACGTACTTCCGTTTGGGAGGAGTATAGCGCTGACGTATGTGGCTTGAACAACCACATTCATTTACACCTGTCCAGTTTCATCTGAAATGTGTCCCAGACCACCTCCTGAAGGGGTTTGAACCATCGGATTTATATCCGTCTTGAAAACGTTTCGGAGGGCATTTAGACCTGGTCTTTTTACCATCGGATAGCTATCTGATCACAGAAAACACATGAAGTGACCAGGTGTAAAAACCCCCACAGATTGTTTTTGTCATTTAAAATTGAAAGTAGAGTCCTTTTTACATTTGTGCATAAGTTTATACACATTGACCAAATTATTAGGAACGCTGTATGGAGATGCTTTTCTTTAAACAATGATTGTAAGGAATAATTTAGTTACCGTACCCTTCCTGTCAGTTTGAACCCCTTTGTCCTTTCTCCTTTGACCTCACTCATTGTGGTCAACATGGTATGTGTGTCTGAGTATTTGTTCTACACATCCTGAACTATAAACTTATAGAATCGGTGTTTACTTCCTTGTATTCCTTCAGAGGTCAGTTTGAGGAGATGTGTGCTGACATTCTGGCCAGAGTAGAGACACCGCTGCGCAGTATAATGGAACAAGCTAGTGAGTAACACAAGTCTGTTTATTTGTATAGATCCCTTCCTAGAAATCACAAAATCTTATATTCTGTCTGTTGTTCTTGCTGTAGATTTGAAGTTCGAGGACATTTATGCTGTAGAAATAGTGGGAGGCGCATCGAGAATACCAGCTGTTAAAGAGCGAATCAGCAAATTCTTTGGGAAGGAACTGAGCACGACCCTGAATGCAGATGAAGCCGTGGCTAGAGGATGTGCCCTTCAGGTCTGCACTCAGCATCCTGTGATATTTCATTTGAAGTGCTGCAATAAACCTTTATCAGTGCTGTTCTTAATGGGAAACTGTGAATTTAGTGCCTGAGGGAACATTTACAGAGTGCAGAGAAAAGAATAAGATTTAAGACCTATTTAGCAATTGCAGTGGGTGAAGTTATGGACTATTATTGCGTCTCTGTAAGATTTATATTCTCATAAAGTGTTTTCCTTCCACAGTGTGCAATTTTGTCTCCTGCCTTCAAAGTCCGTGATTTTTCCATAACAGATGTAGTCAATTATCCAATCTCTTTGAAATGGAACTCGGCAGCTGAGGATGGTGTAAGGTGCGAACTGGAAAATACATCTTTCCTACAATTAAAGTTCACTTAACTTTTTAAACCGATAATTGAATTTGTATTTAGTTGAATAATTTCAAATCTAGTCTTAAGGTTTCTAGTATAAGTTGAACCTGAAGCCTCTTATTTAGTTTACTTGAATATAACCATGGACGCTAGCATGGTGTTAAAGAAAGAAAGAAAGTAAACCTGTAATTCATTGTTTTAGTGAATGTGAAGTGTTCCCAAAGAACCACGCAGCTCCATTCTCCAAGGTGCTAACCTTCTACCGGAAAGAGCCCTTTTCACTGGAAGCCTACTACAACAGCCCTAAAGAGCTACCGTATCCTGATCCCACAATAGGCAAGTTATACATACAAGCATCTATTGTTTTTATTTTTTATTTATTTATATATTACAAAGGATAAATTGCAGCTATGTGACCTAACACGTTGCATCCGTTGATTAGGACAGTACATGATCCAGAAGGTTGTGCCCCAAGTCACGGGTGAGAGCTCTAAAGTGAAGGTCAAAGTGAGGATGAACATCCATGGAATCTTCAGTGTGTCCAGCGCTTCACTGGTAGAAGTGTTGAAGAACGAGGATCCTGAGGAGCCCATGGACACAGAACAGACCACATCACCGACCACAGAGAAAGAGGAAGAGGTGCTACACTTTTTCACATTATACACGTTACTTACTCCGATAAAAGTCTACTTACTTTTCCCCACATTTACCTAAACACTCGGTGTATATCTTTTTATTGTGTTTTTATTTTGGACACCTCGATACTTATACAGCAAATACTAACCTTGCATACAGACTGGATTTGCAGAAACTTGGTGAGACTCGGGATTGATTTGCATCAAACACAGCAAACACAGTGTTGATCATCATGAGCATTTCAGCCCTGTAAGATGTGAGCCCATGTTTGCAGGGAGACAGTAGACGTGCAACGCTTGTGGTGTGAATTTTGAAATTCAAGTGAATATTGAAATGTATTGACGTGTTTCAAATGTCGATTGCAAGTGTATTACTGCGTGCTTTTTTTTTTTTCTCCTTTGTTTTGCACAAATCCTTACGACCTAGATGACACAAGCCAGCAGGGTCTATGTGCTTTAAACCAATACTAAACATGTTAGTGTTACAGTACAGTAAATATTCCCATCACATAGTCAATTCCGCGGTTTTCCACACCTTGTTTTTCATGGTCACGGCTTTCCACCCTGAGGTTTTGTTGATTCCAGATTATCACTACATCTGAAGAAGAAGTAGTATGTAGATACCATTTTAAAACTTGCCCATCCATTAACAAACCCTGTGTGAAGGATGTTAGCTCAAGGACAGTGTTTTTAACTGGGTATCTCTCTTCCTCCTCCTCCTGTTCCTCCTCCTCCTTCTTTATAAACTTGTACTTTTTTTTTTTTTTTTTTACCATTTTTAATAAAATAAAACCCAAACCCCGATTGGCTGCCATAGAAACAAGTCAAGCTCTTTGACGTGTCCTGCCCTAAGCACCTATTTCAGGTAGAAATGGTGTACATTATGATGATAAACTAGAACATAAGCTCATTTGTATTCTGTTTTACATAAATATCGGTGAAGTTATATTTGAATGCACATTTATTGAATGCGCAAGGCTTTCAGCCACTCTATGACTGTAATGTATAAATATACAGTTTTTCCATCTTCTAGAACAAAATGCAGGTGGATGAAGATCAACAGAAGGCCCAGGAAGACGGAGAGAAGAAAGCGGAGACAGAGGAGATGGAAGTAATACAAGATTAATGTTACACGCTCCACTTTCCTTTGCACTTTATAGAAACTGTTTTCTCTGCTATTCGGACCTTCAGGGTTTCTATCATGTGCTGACTGAATGTTGTTTGTGCTTAATTTAGACATCACCAGAGGAAGGTAAACAAGAAAAGAAGACCGATCAGCCTCCGCAAGCTAAAAAAGCAAAAGTGAAGACAAAGCTCCTGGATCTGCCCATTGAAAACAATCCACAGTGGCAATTAGCGATTGAAATGCTCAATCTGTTCGTGGAAAATGAGGTCAGTCTGTTAGAAGTCTGTTATTTAAGACGAAGGTTTTTGTTTTTTTTTTGTTTTTTTAGATGTCTCTATATGTGGTACTTTATTATTTCTAAACAGGGAAAGATGATCATGCAGGACAAACTGGAAAAAGAACGTAACGATGCCAAGAACAACCTGGAGGAGTACGTGTACGAAATGAGGGACAAACTGCACGGGATTTATGAGAAGTTCATCAATGAAAGTGTGAGTACTGTGCTGAGGCAGACCGCAGCAATCATTTCCACATCTCTTCGTGTAGACGACAAACATGTTCATGACCTACATTATACGTGTGTGAGGTCATGAACCAGACTACAGCTTTTTAGATATCAGGTCTAAGATCATCTGCTTTTGCCCGGGATGGAATCAAGAAAGGTCACAGATGCCATATTTGAGACTAAAATCAGCGTACACTATTCATACGTTATTCATAATAACTGTGCTTAACTCACCTACTGCTTCTGGACATGGTGCACACATTCTGTACAGGCAGGATTTCTGAAAAGAATAACAGTGGAAAATCTTACCATTCCAAAGGCAAATTGGTTAAAGTGTAGATTATTTTTAAACGTTATTTGATAAGTACACCATAACCTTGAAGGTCTTTGGTCTTCAGTAGCTCTTAAACTTGAACGCTTTCTTAAGTCAAGTTAGTGAAAGTGACATGACATACGGCTTAGTACGGTGACCCATACTCAGAATTTGTTCTCTGCATTTGACCCATCCAAAGTGCACACACAGCAGTGAACACACACACAGCAGTGAACACACTCCCGGAGCAGTGGGCAGCCATTTATGCTGAGGCGCCCGGGGAGCAGTTGGGGGGTTCGGTGCCTTGCTCAAGGGCACCTCAGTCGTGGCCGGCCCGAGACTCGAACCCACAACCTTAGGATTACGAGTCAGACTCTCTAACCATTAGGCCATGACTTGCCTCTTGTCATATTGCTGTATTCCATGTCAGTTACTGTACACCAGAACTAAGGAAAATACCTTAGTTTTGGTCCAACCTGCAAAAGGAAAAACTGAGAAGAGTCTGTTGACTGCTGTTTATCACTCCATCGGCAGTGGAGTTTAATCTGAACATCTATATCAAGTGAACCGAACAGAGATCATAGAAATTCCTGAACATCGTGTAGTTTGTTTGTTTACTCGTCTTTCTGCTGTTTGTCGGTTTGGCACAGGACAGGGACACGCTGTCATTAAAACTGGAGGACACAGAAAACTGGCTGTATGAGGATGGAGAGGACCAACCTAAACAAGTGTACATTGACAAACTTGATGAATTAAAGGTGACTTTCTGTGTGTCTGTGTGCTTTGGCTTGAGTATAAACATTCCTGGTGTGTTTTAACAAGTGTTTTGTCCTGTTTATAGAAACTGGGCCAACCCATTCAAGACCGATACACAGAGTCTGAGGAGCGGCCAAAAGCTTTTGATGAGCTGGGTAAACAGCTTCAGCAGTACATGAAGATTGTGGAGGCCTTCAAGATGAAGGTTAGTGTTAATTCCTATAGAGTTGTGCATCTCTTTTTATCTGTCCCTTAATCAACACATTTGTCTCCCCTTAAAGGAGGAGCAGTATGAGCATCTGGAAGAGGCTGAAATTCAAAAAGTCGATAAGATGGTGAATGATGTTATGATCTGGATGAACAGCAAAATGAACCAGCAGAGCAAACAGAGCCTCACTGTGGATCCAGTGGTGAAAGCTGCAGAGATTACAGCGAAAACAAGGGTGAGCTTTATATTGTGGTCAAATAACCCACATTTCCTACTTAAAGTGGTATTGCTATTAAATATAACTACTCCCCGACCCACCAACGTTTTCTCTGATTTGATCTTGCCCACTAAGTTAAATCCCCCATGACATGACAAGCTACTAATTTCCTAGTATGTGCTTCTTCAAAGTCATATGAAGCCGGTCTTCACATCTTTGTGAACTGCTGCATCACAAGTCCATGTAGCGCACACCTTCCAGTGCTAATGTAATACACAACAATAATAAGATCTAATAATAAAATAGGCATATGTTACATGGCTTGTATTTGCATGCTGCAGCACAGTAGGCTGTTGTTTTTATGGTGCATCATAACATTTGTTATTTAATTTATTTTATTTGTAGTTCTCTTATTTTTGTACTTTCTGGAAACACATGGCAAAACACCCTTTTTTCACTTTCATCAGTTATGCACATTCAAATAATTCCCCCAAAAAGGAATCAAGCAGAAACATTGTGTTTATAAAGCCTAGGGTTGTGATAGTGGATCAGTAGTTAAGGTTCTGCTTATCTAACACACTAAGAAAGATGTGGTTTAAAATGCTAGTGCTGCGCCATGAGATGATGCGCTGGATTTCGGCCTAACCAACACTTTAAATCCAGCCTCATAACAAACCTAGTTGTCCTGTGCTTGTATTTGATGACTGTCTTTCAGATTAGCTTACCTACATTGGCAGTTAATTATTGTGAGCTTAATTTAAAATAAATTAATAATGATCAAACTTCTGTTCCTCAGGAAATGTTCTCAAGCTGCAACCCGATCGTGACCAAACCCAAACCTAAAGTAGAATTGCCAAAAGAGGACAAACCAGCAGAAAAGAACGGACCAGTCAACGGGCAGGAAAACCCAGAGGCTGAGCCCACTGCCAACGACAAAGCACCCACGGATGCGACAGAAGGCACCGACTTGAAACCCGACATGGACCTCGACTAAGAGGACTGCGAGGCTTCCTGGTCGTTCCGGTCATTCCATCTTCCCTTCCATGGGGTTTTGACAGTCAGAATCATTAGTGGTTAAATGGTGCATGTCCTTACTTTTCTTTAAAAAAAATAAATAAATACAGCATAATGCAATAAAATTGTTCATTGCCATCCATGCTGTGAGTATATGTGATGTATTCTAAGCTATCTGGGTCTGTGGCAACTGTTGAGTTTTAATAAATATGGAATTTAAATTGTCTTTCTCTGTGGGTGTGAACTGGGTGTGGATGTTGCTTAAATGGAACTGATGCCTTGTCCTAAATGTCATGATGTAAAGGTGAGAATTTGCTCAATACTTATCATGTGACTTTTTGTTTTTAGCTATTTTGTACTGCTGTCTTTTTTTTGGCATTTCAAGTCGCAAATAGAAGTCACACTGAAGCACTGAAAGATGACCCATGTGGAAATTAGCTGTATGTTGTAGACTCCAGATATAATTAAATAATCAGTGGTATTTGTTTTAAACAGTTCTACCTTTTTCCTTTTAATGTTTCTGACAAGTATGAGATAAGACACTTTATGATTTTGAATGTCTTATTCTTCATTGATGTTAATAATAATGCATCATATGAGGTTAACAAATGATTCTGTTGTATGAGTCGACTCACCTGAATCGACTCGCAACGCTGAAGAGTCGGTATAGTTAGATATTTCAGCGATGAGTAAAGACTAGCAATTTGGACAGTTTTGAAAGAGTCGGCTCTTACTGGTGATCCGACTCATTGCTTTATGTAATTTTCAGCTCACTCAGCAGTCACACCCCTCTCACGAGTCTCGTGTGTTTACTAGTGATTCAGTCTGTGTGCTGCTTCCTGCTGCACCGAGTCAGCTGATCTAACGTTTCTCTTCATCATATGATTACACTCAGTCTTACACCGTTACACACAGTGCTACAGATACAGCACCTCCTAAAGCCTTCCCCTTTTCTGATCTCCAGCCCTGATAAAAACAGCCCTTCCGGACTTTTCAGTTCCTTTTATGAGTCTAAAGTCTGGACCGAGCAGCACTTAGTGTCACACTCGTTTACTGACATACATGTGACTTGTTTTAGCTCGGCTTGTTTAAACCACAGAACTTTGAGCAAGTGACAACAATGAAGCTGATTATACTGAAAGACTATGATGAAGCCAGTGAGTGGGCGGCCAAATACATCCGGAACCGGATCATTCGCTTTAATCCGAGTCAGGACAAGTTCTTCATCCTGGGTCTTCCAACAGGTAGATACTATAATGTACTATACTGTATTATAATACACTATACTATATTATAATATACTATATTATACTACACTACACTGTATTATACTATATTATACTACACTACACTGTATTATACTATATTATACTACACTATAATACACTATACTATATTATAATATACTATATTATACTACACTACACTGTATTATACTACATTATACTATATTATACTACACTATAATACACTATACTATATTATACTACACTATATTATACTACACTGTACTATACTACACTATACTATATTATACTACACTATACTATAATATACTTTACATTTACATTTACGGCATTTAGCAGACACCCTTATCCAGAGTGACTTACAACTGAGCAACTGAGGGTTAGAGCTAGGGGCCCAGCAGTGGCAGCTTGGTGGACCTGGGGTTCGAACTATACTACACTACACTATATTATACTAGACTACACTATACTATACTATACTATACTGTACTATACTACACTACATTTCACTACACTATACTATACTGTATTATACTATACTATATTATAGTACACCATACTATATTATAGTATACTGTACTATACTATGCTACACTACACTTCACTACACTACACTATACTGTACTGTAGTATACTTCACTTTACTTCAGTTCACACAAAAACTGTTACACCTTAATCATTCAATATTGTACTGACATTTTTGACATTTTTCTCTTTTAATTAAGTTAAAGCTTCCTGTATTATTATTTTTTTTAATCATCACAGTAACATTTGTTAATTTATAATTATTATCAGGCAGCACTCCGCTGGGATGCTATAAGAAGCTTATTGAGTACTATAAGAAAGGAGAAATATCTTTTCAGTATGTGAAGACCTTTAACATGGATGAATATGTAGGTATGTATTTCATATTTTAGAGATGTTTGGTTTTAAATACACTGTTGTCTTACATCTAATGCCTTAAATGCCTAATCAGGACTGCCCAGAGACCATCCTGAAAGTTATCACTCCTTCATGTGGAACAACTTCTTTAAGCACATCGACATTCGATCAGAAAATGCACACATTCTGGATGGCAACGCAGCAGACCTGCAGAAAGAATGCCAAGACTTTGAGGAGAAAATCAAAGCTGCTGGTGGGATTGATCTCTTTGTAGGTGGTAAGAGCACTGCGTGAACTTTGATCTCATGTCATTTAAAGAATGATGACACTTTATGAGGATTGGCCAGTGTCCATGATCCTAGGTTTTCAGATAGCATATCAGCTTAATAGTTTCTTTTTATGTTACAGGTATTGGACCTGATGGTCACATTGCTTTCAATGAGCCTGGCTCTAGTCTCCTGTCTCGAACCAGGGTCAAGACCTTGGCTATGGACACCATCCTGGCCAATGCTCGTTTCTTCGATGGAGATCTCTCCAAAGTCCCAACCATGGCTCTTACTGTAGGAGTTGGCACAGTGATGGATGCCCGTGAAGTACGGCCAAATTTAAGACACAGTTTTTCATTTTCTAGACCTGTATATTTTCACAGATATCATCAAAAAATTGAAACTGATGAAATTGAATTGCCAATTTGTACATTCATTCAGCCTTGGTCACTTCTTTAGCTACAGCTAAGTTGAAGGTTATAGTTTTCTGGCCTGGTAAATTAGTTCCAACCCTAGAGTTTTTTTATATATATATATATATATATATATATATATATATATATATATATATATATATATATATATCTATATATATTTCAAATGATAAATAAATGATATATAGGATAAAGAATAATAAATAAATAATAATATTTTGACAGTTATCCTCTTGTTCCTTTGTTATATTACATTCACCGTTGTCCTCTTGTGCAGTAGATACTATAAAGCTCCATTTCACAGTAAACACAAAAACTTTGATTGTAGCATAGACAGTTGTATCATACCATGAATTTTTAATGACATGACACCTAA
This sequence comes from Tachysurus fulvidraco, assembly GCF_022655615.1. NCBI lineage: Eukaryota > Metazoa > Chordata > Actinopteri > Siluriformes > Bagridae > Tachysurus > Tachysurus fulvidraco. Next base: position 16,346,074 of record NC_062527.1, read on the forward strand.
AGAAGTGATGTGAACACGAAACATCAACTTTAAATCAAAAGTTTAGCTCGTTTCTGAAGTAAAACTGAAATGTGATGTCTCTTTCTGTATCTGAATAATCGTTAGGTCATGATCCTAATCACCGGAGCACATAAAGCGTTTGCACTATACAAGGCCATAGAGGAAGGTGTGAACCACATGTGGACAGTTTCAGCATTCCAGCAACATCCTCAGACCGTTTTTGTGTGTGATGAGGATGCGACACAAGAGCTGCGGGTCAAAACTGTGAAATACTTTAAAGGTGACTACTTTTGGATCAAAACAATGCAGAATATATTCCAGTATATTCCAGAAGCAATCATTATACTATCCACTTAACATAATGACTAATGACTATTGCTGTTAGTGACAGCAAAATTAAGTTGTGTGTTAACTTCTTTTTAATCTTAATTTGTTTTTGGTTTTTTTATTCCACAGGCATGATGCATGTTCACAATAAGTTGGTGGAGGAACCATAGTTTCTGCTGAAAAGAGAAATGAGACTGATTTGTACTTTATATTTAAAGTATTACATTTTTAACATTTTGAAATGTATGCTGTTAATACTTACAGTTGCAATAATGCAAAGGATTAAAAATAAAAAGAACTAAAATTCTAATGGAAATATGTGGAGTATTCAGTTAATGATTAGACAAATTGTGTCATACTTTATAAATGATAAAAAAGAACACTGATGATTGTTGTATATAGTGTTATTTTTTCCATTGCTCTGTTTAATGTTTAATTCTGTCTCATCAATTTTTTCTTAGTGCAGTGAAATGACAAACTTAAATATTGACCTGTGGGTCTTACATATGCCCCAGTGCATTAAAATGGTAACACTAAAAAAGCCAAAATAATAAATAAAATTAAAGAATAAATCTAAGGACAAAAGTAAGACAAAAGACAAAAGTAATCAAATACGGAAATAGTCTTTCCACACACACATGTATACGGACTTACATTAAAACACAGTATTCAAACTAGTGCTTTTGGCTTTATTTTTTCTTTATTGATTATCATCAATTCAATCGTGTCATTTTCAGGGGAGGGGATTTGTATTTAATCAGCTACAATGTGAGATCAGACATTGATATTGTGTGAGGAGGTCTGGGGTGCAGTCAGTGTTCAGTGGGGTTAAGTCAAAGTCAGGGCTCCGTGCAGGACTCTCGGGTTCTTCTACAACAATGGCTGTGTTCATGGAGCTCGCTTTGTCATGCCGGAGCAGCGTTTGATTGAGGTCCTTAGTTCCAGGTCATTCTGTGCTTGTTTGCTTCCAAATTTGGGAAAGATCCACATGTGTGTGATGCCTACGTTTGGCCATATAGTGTAAGTACAGTAGGCCTGAAACTGCTAGACATATGTATGGGTCACTTATAATGTGGGATGGCAAACAATTCACTTTTAACAGTATGTTAAGCATTTGAAGTTAAAGCAGTACAATAGATTTATCTCAATGTTTTGAAGGTAGTGTGTTGAATATTGCTAGCTGGCACCTGTGCTTGTATTGTGTACTGCATTTATACTAATGCTGCTATTAGCAAATAATAATAATAATAATAATAATAATAATAATAATAATAATATAAAACATTATGGGTAAATCTTTCAAATATTACTTGATAGTTTACCATGAAGTGTGGTGTACGGTTTTAAAGCTTAACTCGATTTATTAGTCGAACAAATTAATCTTTGACCCAAGTTTTAAAAGCAGCCTGAAGGGAGGGAGAAAAGAAAAAAGTGAGTTTGACCGAGTGCGCATGCGCAGTAGCTGTAATTCTGTTGTGATACGGTTTAACGAGGACGCTTGAGCTACAACAGGAGACATATACAGGAAAATAAGGAAATAAGAGCAGGGACGTGGATATAACCTGATACGGTTGGCTAATTTATTTAGCTAGCTACTCGTATGAATAAGTGACTGCTGTTTAACACGTACCAAAGAATGGCTGAGCAGAGGAGCGGATATCGGCAGGTAGGAAAAGCTTAGCATGCTAGTTTACACAGAGACCTAGCATGCTACAGTTAGCTCGTTTACCGTTTAAATACATTCACTGTTGCTTATTATCCGGTTGGTAGATGAATAAAAATGTCGTTTTGTTTGAATTAAAGAAGAAAAGTTGAGAAATATGTGTTGGGAAATGTTAGTAACGTCGAGTTAATTAGCAACATCGAGCTAATTAGCAACATCGAGCTAATTAGCTAACCATAACACAGCAAATAACATTCGCGTTAATTCCGTAAAATCTTATTTTCTTGATATCTGATTTAATTTTTTGTTTATGACAGGAATGGTGAATCAATTTACAATTTAAATACTCGATTAAATGGCGTATTTTCTTGTGTATTGTTTTCTTTATGCGTTTACAGGCCCAACAGCTAATCTTGAGTTTTTATCCCTCAGACCTAATCATTATGTAATCCGATTAAATAAACAGAGAAATCTCACTAATCTCTGATTCAAATGACGCTAGATTTAATCTCCTATTTATCACACTTGAAATAAAATAAAATAAAAAACGATCAATCAAATTATCTTCAGTTCAGATTTCTCCTTTTCTTTAATCTCTGTAGCTGAAAACCTTTACGAGACGATGCAGAGGTCACCTAATAAGTCATGTTTATTTAAATTTGTGCTTTTTTTTGTCTTCATACTCGTTATACAGGCGATTTCAGATATAAGGATTTATTTATAATAAGAAAAAGAAGACAAAAAGGCTGAGTTTGAAGTGTCAGACGAGGACAGGTTCCTTTTTTCTGTCTGGTTCCTCTCAAGGATTCTTCCTCATATCTCAAGAGGTTTTTCCTTGACAATGTCGCTTCTTTCTTGCTCATAAAGGACTAATCTGATTCTGTCTGTGTTTAGGTATTTGTAAGGTCGCTTTGTGACCGTGTCCTTTGCAAAATTACTAAATAAAACTGACTTGAAGTGATGATTTACAAGATGATTAGAAGATAATTTTATCTTTCAATATCTCACATGTCTAGTTGAGAATGTAGAAGCGCTCCAGGGTCCATGGTTCAATCCTCAGCTTTGGTTACGATTAGTGAAGTTCTCACACATCCTGTCTGTATCTGCACAGGTTTTCCTTCTCTTACATCCCAAAAATCTGGCATTAGGTTGAGTGGATGCGCTGATTTGCCTCTCGGTGTGAACGAATGGTCCTTAAAAAGTCTTAAATGGTTTAAAATATGTAATGAAGCTTTAATAGGTCTCATAAAACATAGAAACAGAGAACTGTGAAAATGGCAAAACAAAACCATTGTTTTGGCCAATCAAATCGCTAGTCAGTATTTATACACAGGATAATGTGCAGGGCATTTTTTATTTTAAGTCAACCAGCCATGCATTAAATCCTTAAATTATAAATGTCGGTTATACATGATTTATTATTAATGAATTTATATAAGAGCTGTTAGTGTGAGCACTTTACTTCACTTTGTTAATGTCTTTTTGACCTTTAGAAGAAGGGACTTGTAGATTCCTTTTTTCTCTTCTTTGTGGAAAAGTTTCTCTTAAACCTTTCAGTTACAAAAATAGAAAACAGGACATCCGTAAAGAAAGGTGCGCCAGCTGTCATTGTGTTTGTTGTTAGGGCAAAGTGTAATAGCAGCTTCCTGCAACAGCAGCCATCAGCACCAGGGTTGTTTACTGTGAGCGATCACACGTTTACTGGAAATATCAGTTTTCTCAGTTTTGTATAGCAGTGCCATAAATATGGTGAAGTTATTTAATTAATTAAAAAAAGAAAACGGAGAATGTATTTCATTTACCTTAACCTGCAGTGTCCTCGCAAATATATCCATTTTTAATCAGTTTATTGTTTATTTTATTACAAAAATTCACCCCCCCCCCACCCCCCCATAGAAAAAGAAACCCTTACGTTGTCAAGAAGCTTTTATGGTCATATCACTCAAACGTTTCTGTAGGTCTACGGTGCTACACAAAACCCTGAGCTAAGGGTCGAAAAGTATGTTGTCCTAGCCACATAAAGCACATAGCGTACAGCTCGCTATTGTCTTCAATTATTTTTAATTGGTTAAAGAAAGAAACTCTTCTTCCTGATTGACACCTTGATGCTTTAACTACAACTTGTATCTGCTACACAAATTAATTTGCTTTGTGGATGAATTATCTCACAGAAACAGTTTAATGTACATTCTTTTCTGATTCCTAAAATTTAGATTTAGCATGTTGCACCCAGTATCCTGTTATATTGTTATTATATATTACATTTTATAGGCTTTTAGGGTGTAAAATATTTCTCGTATTGAGATGATACATTTTGTAGTTTACAGTTTGAATTTAATGTTAATATTGTAAAGTTTTAAATGATCTAGAGCTCTTTTAGCTTCATCAAGACTTCTTTAAGACTCTTTTCTTTGTGTGAATTGCAAGTAGCAATAGTGACAAAGCAAACCGAACGATTATAAAACAAACTTTAATGTATGTATTGTAAAGGTATTTCCCTGTTTACTCGTTTGCAGTTAGCTAACGAGGAGGAGACCGGGGTGCCTGAGGTGCCACAGTCAGGAACTGATGCTCCGCCTCCATACAACAGCATTGCAGCTGACCCGGGTAAAAGCTGTTCAGCTCAATATGCTAGTTAACAGGTTTATTCTGTCTGTTTTGTGTGTTGTTAAATGTTTTTCAGGATTATTCTAGGTATAAAGTAAAATCCAGTGATGATAAACTGAGAAGTTAGTTTTTCTGAAATAATCAGTCTAATTGGTTTATGTTAGTCCTCCGTGGCAGGGAATGCACTACAGTGTACAAGCGATTTGTTTTTGTCCAACAGCCTTCTTTGATTACAAAGATGATGGGACTTACCCCAAACCCCCTTCATACAACGTCGCAACGTCTTTACCATCCTACGACGAAGCTGAAAGGACCAAGGCCGAGTCCAGCGTTCCTCTGATGCCTACACGGGTGAGGAACCGATCATGTCTCAGAGCTGAACACACAGCAATATTTATCACTGAATCACTAGATTCTTTTGAACTCTTTTTTTTTCCCGACAGGATGAGGATTTCGCAGGCAGAGACGACTTTGACGACGTCGACCAGCTGAGAGTTGGGAATGATGGCATATTCATGCTGACGTTTTTTAGTAAGACGTGCATCCCCGTTCAATAAGATCACTGGCAGAGCGACCGTCTTTGGTTTTTTGCTCTGCATTTGATTATACACTGATCGCGTTATTCTTTTCCCTCTCGTTATAAGTGTAATTAGACAAAATGTCTCCTTAGAGAAACCTGCAACATGCCAATGATGATACAGTTTTCCTAGTTAAACACCCAGCTGTGCTGTCAGAGCTGCTGTTGTGGGAAATGAACACTTTCTGACACATCAGAATTGATGATTCACTACACTGTGTTAAAAAGCCTGGTACTGTCTGTTCTGTGTCGTCTTGCAGTGTAGAGCCATTTTTATCCCTTAACCTGATCACCTCCGTGATGCGCTCTCTTGTTTTCAGTGGCTTTCCTTTTCAACTGGATCGGCTTCTTTCTGTCGTTTTGCCTGACCACTTCGGCAGCGGGGCGCTATGGCGCAGTCTCTGGGTTCGGCCTCTCCCTCGTGAAGTGGGTCCTGATTGTCAGGGTAAGACTTTTGTTGGTCACTTACACAGGGTAATTGACCAGTTACCTATAACACAGATGACAAAGAATAAATATAATTTTATGTGTAGCTAACGAAAGGTTAGTCTAGCACAGGATATCTAGAATATTGTTCCAGCCTTATTAACATTTATAATCAGTCCTATTTATATACCTTTTTTGCGTTATACCCTGAAGTCATCAAAGGACAATAGATCAGAATTCCTTTCACTTCCTGATAAATATATTTAGGGGCTTTTAACACATGGTCACTTCATGCGTTTTCTGTGATCAGATAGCTATCCGATGGTAAAAAGTCCAGGTGTAAATGCCCTCTGAAACGTTTTGGAGACTGATATAAATCCGATCGCTCAAACCCCTTCAGGAGGTGGTCTGGGACACATTTAAGATGAAACTGGACAGGTGTAAATGCATGTGGTTGTTCAAGCCACATACGTCAGCGCTATACTCCTCCCAAACGGAAGTCCGTCACTCGCGAGCCGTGCATCGCGCCAGAAACAAACATGTTTTCCCACCAGCGCTGGCTCCGATCTTTCACCCAGGCGTCTCGCTGGGTCTTAAAATGCACTGCTGCTGCCAGTGAAAATGCAGCAAACAGTAAATGTTGTTTTTTGTAGCAACCGCATACACCAAAGTGTGTTCCATTTCAATTACCCCGGAAATGAGGTAAAATATATTTGCATTTTGGGCGGGAGTAGAAAGATGGGATCGATATCCAATTTGCAGAGACGCATTTATGTGGCCTAATGTAAATGGAACAGTTTTAACAAATCAGATAGCTATCGGATCAGAGAAAACACATGAAGTGACCAGGTGTAAAAAGGCCCTAGATGTGTTACACCACTTAGAAGATTAGTTTGCAGGCCAGCCCCCCCCCCCTTTTTTTTAGATGAGCAAAAGTATTTTTACTTAATAAATGACGCTTAATATATTTGCCTAATCGCATCGCCACGTACGTCTCGACACAAAAGACACAGGTGGCTTAAGCAGAAGAGGGAGGCGGCCTGACGATGATTTCCTTGTAGGTGACATTTAAATCTCTAAGAACTCTACGCAGTACTGTTATAGATGATTAATAATTCAAAACGATACAGCATAGTTTATAATGAAAGCATGAGACACACCCAGGTCAACTCAGGAAGGATTGTTGCTTAGCTGATAATGATGATGAAGCTAAAGTAACTGGAGCACAGAAAACACTAAACTGTTCAGGACAGGGTTCCTCCAGGTACCGCGGGTAGTCCGGATCCTGAACCAGCAATAATCCCCTTAACAATCTTTACCCAATGACAAATATATGGTGTTTATCTAAATCTTTCAGTTGGGGTGGAAAAGTCTGCCAGATCCTAGATCCATATATCCTAGTTAATATGTAAATATAATATTTATATGATTATGATCTGTTTATATATCTGTATCTTTTATCCATACTATCATCCATACTTGTCTTTACCCTGTACACATGTTGATATAAAGCTTCTCATAGATGATTAAGGACCTTTAATATTTTTAGTATGGAACATACAAATGAGTTCAAGCCCACTTTATTAGTATACTATATTGCATAATAATATAACTATAAACTTTGATCTTTATAGGATTTTACAGTGTTTCGTATCTGTGTAGGGTTGGGTATCAAAATAAATTTTTCGGTCCCAGTTCTGCCTTACGATTCCCGGTTCTGATTAGACGTGGCTATTTAAGGTGACCGCTCACAGCGCTTTGCCCGTCATCGCATCGGAACCGCGTTTGGAACCGAAGCTTAAAAATTTCCGCTCGGTTCCGGTTCCTGTTAATAAACAGAATCGGTTCGGAATAAGAACCGGTTCTCGTTTCCCAACCCTATGTCTGTGTCATTTGTGTGCATTTCAATACGAAAAGCCAGATAGTTTAATTTGATATGGGTGCGTTTTTACGACTCTTCATCAGGGCACAAAATAGGAAACAAGAAAACAAAGAAGAAGAAGAAGTTGCTGCACCACTTGCTATGGTTGTCGTTTTGCTTGCTGTGTTTGTTAGGACACATTTGAAGTGTTTATAAAGACAACCACTATAAGGGCTGTTTAGAGGGAGCGGATTTACGAGTTCTTTTTTTAAATATCTGGAAACGTGAGTGTTTTAGATTTTGTATATTATTACACAGCAGCTTAAAAACAATGTTTTGCCAATGCACACATTGTGATGGACTTGCTGTATGTGGTGAGGATCCATTTAATTGGGCACAGTACTGTAAGAGCTACACTGCAGCGTTGCTAGCCGAGAGATTTAGTATAGAGAGGATTGGGCATTTTGTCCTGACCACATTGTTTTAAGTGTAGTGATGCAGCAAGTCGTATGTTTCGTAAGTCTGTTCTGTCCGTGACGTCAACAGTAACCATTTACTTGTTTCCGTTAAACCAGTTCTCCACATATTTTCCGGGTTACTTTGATGGGCAGTACTGGCTGTGGTGGGTGTTCCTGGTTGTAGGTAATGATGCATTTCTAAACTTTATCTATTTATCTATCTTTTTTTTTTTTTAATCCATTCACAGAAAGTCTGGTAAAAAAATCATGCATTATTAAGTCATTATCTAATTATTTTTCTTTAACAGGATTCCTGCTATTTATCAGAGGTTTCGTTAATTACTCCAGAGTGCGCAACATGGCCGACCATTCCTTCCCAACCGTTTCTCGCACCAGAGTCCTTTTTATCTACTGAAGGTAAATCTGACCTCCGTCTTTCACTATAACGGGTGTAAATGTTTGTGTCTTTATTACATTAACGCCTTTTTTTGTGTTCAGATTTTCGTCTCAGGACTATCACGAAATCTGCAAATTGGCGAAAACTCAGCTTTGAATCTTCAGAAATGCGTGCTAAGCAGAAGCCGCTGCAACAAAACAGCAAATTAAGTGGAGAAAAAAAAATTACGTACAGTTCTATACATTTACCAGGCTGTTGATAGTCCTTTAATCCAGTATTTATCTGTAACTAATTTCCAGTGCAATCAGCCGTGGCAACGATTTTTTTTTTTTTTTTTTTTTTTTAAATAGACCTTAATCAGCACACTGACCTTCATAACGGACAGCCATATAGGCCAACACAGCTTTAGACAATTAATGCCTTGCAAAAAATAAATAAAGCACCAGTTGTATATCTTTTAATGATGCCTGTTAAGCCCATTTTGCACCTGATGCAACGCAGTACAGAGGACAAGCTGCACTTAAACTGCACCGCATTTTAATTTCTACAAATCACATCCAGAGCATCGTCTTCTGTGCTTTATCTCACCAGATCAATATAGCATGCAAATATCTGATCAATATCAGACCTGTATAAACAATTTATATCCTTTCTAAAGTTTGAGAATTTCTCTCTGTTTGCGCTTTCATATAGTTTTGGTGTTTTGATGATCGTGCCGCAACAGGATTAAAAAGCCCATGTGGTGAAAGATTACGGGCCTAGACAGAACAAGACAGCAGGAATGTTTGCATTTTTGTAGTCTTTCTATCTAGACAAATTTCAGGTTGTACAAATTAGTTTTGATCGATTTAAAGTAGGAGTGTTTTAGCAGCACAGTTGCTGCTTCTGGTGTAAAATGGGCTTTAGTGTTCTCGTTTATAGAGTGCTGGGGAAAAGATTTAGTTTTACTTTGTAAGTATTGTAACCCATGTTTTTGTGAGCTATAAAGTGTAGATGTATTAGGGACAGTGTAATATCAGATCTTATTTTTCTCTTGCACTTTGGACATGTTATGAAGGTAGAACATCAGTGAGTTTCAAATTCAGAAATAAGTGCAAACTGATGGTTAACGTGTCTCAGAATGACTTATCTAATAGGCATAACAATGTTAAAAAGCTCTCGCTATTGTGATTAGGACCAAATATTAAAAAAGAAGCTTTTCAGTCTGATGCACAGTGATTTGTCATGCAGCGACACCTACGATTTTTCCTGTATTTCTTCTGTGATCTGTATCATGAACAATGGTCATTTATAATGACAAAGGATTCAGTAAATAAACTCACCGTCTCATTGATTTTCTTAAGTTTCTGTGACATGCATGTTGATGAAATAGTTCTGCACAGTGGTATAATGTGGTTTATATGTTTACACTTGTGCAAAATAACTTTTAATAAACATTGCTTCTATAGAGACATCCCCCGTGTCTTTAATGGCTTTCTGCTCGATAACACAATTACATTGTTGTAATTGACTGTATCTCTGCACTCCTATAGACACACTGACCACCCTGTTCACTCCTATAGACACACTGACCACCCTGTTCACTCCTATAGACACACTGACCACCCTGTTCACTCCTATAGACACACTGACCACCCTGTTCACTCCTATAGACACACTGACCACCCTGTTCACTCCCCCAGACACACTGACCACCCTGTTCACTCCCCCAGACACACTGACCACCCTGTTCACTCCTATAGACACACTGACCACCCTGTTCACTCCTATAGACACACTGACCACCCTGTTCACTCCTATAGACACACTGACCACCCTGTTCACTCCTATAGACACACTGACCACCCTGTTCACTCCTATAGACACTCTGACCACCCTGTTCACTCCTATAGACACACTGGCCACCCTGTTCACTCCTATAGACACACTGACCATCCTGTTCACTCCTATAGACACACTGACCACCCTGTTCACTCCTATAGACACTCTGACCACCCTGTTCACTCCCCCAGACACACTGACCACCCTGTTCACTCCTATAGACACTCTGACCACCCTGTTCACTCCTATAGACACACTGACCATCCTGTTCACTCCTATAGACACACTGACCACCCTGTTCACTCCTATAGACACTCTGACCACCCTGTTCACTCCCCCAGACACACTGACCACCCTGTTCACTCCTATAGACACACTGACCACCCTGTTCACTCCTATAGACACACTGACCACCCTGTTCACTCCTATAGACACACTGACTACCCTGTTCACTCATATAGACACTCTGACCACCCTGTTCACTCCTATAGACACTCTGACCACCCTGTTCACTCCTATAGACACACTGACCACCCTGTTCACTCCTATAGACACACTGACTACCCTGTTCACTCCTATAGACACTCTGACCACCCTGTTCACTCCTATAGACACTCTGACCACCCTGTTCACTCCTATAGACACACTGACCACCCTGTTCACTCCTATAGACACTCTGACCACCCTGTTCACTCCTATAGACACACTGACCACCCTGTTCACTCCTATAGACACACTGACTACCCTGTTCACTCCTATAGACACTCTGACCACCCTGTTCACTCCTATAGACACTCTGACCACCCTGTTCACTCCTATAGACACACTGACCACCCTGTTCACTCCTATAGACACTCTGACCACCCTGTTCACTCCTATAGACACACTGACCACCCTGTTCACTCCTATAGACACACTGACCACCCTGTTCACTCCTATAGACACACTGACCACCCTGTTCACTCCTATAGACACACTGACCACCCTGTTCACTCCTATAGACACACTGACCACCCTGTTCACTCCCCCAGACACACTGACCACCCTGTTCACTCCTATAGACACACTGACCACCCTGTTCACTCCTATAGACACTCTGACCACCCTGTTCACTCCCCCAGACACACTGACCACCCTGTTCACTCCCCCAGACACACTGACCACCCTTTCACTCCTATAGACACACTGACCACCCTGTTCACTCCTATAGACACACTGACCACCCTGTTCACTCCTATAGACACACTGACCACCCTGTTCACTCATATAGACACACTGACCACCCTGTTCACTCCTATAGACACTCTGACCACCCTGTTCACTCCCCCAGACACACTGACCACCCTGTTCACTCCCCCAGACACACTGACCACCCTTTCACTCCTATAGACACACTGACCACCCTGTTCACTCCTATAGACACACTGACCACCCTGTTCACTCCTATAGACACACTGACCACCCTGTTCACTCCTATAGACACACTGACCACCCTGTTCACTCCTATAGACACACTGACCACCCTGTTCACACCCCCAGACACACTGACCACCCTGTTCACTCCCCCAGACACACTGACCACCCTGTTCACTCCTATAGACACACTGACCACCCTGTTCACTCCTATAGACACACTGACCACCCTGTTCACTCCTATAGACACACTGACCACCCTGTTCACTCCTATAGACACACTGACCACCCTGTTCACTCCTATAGACACACTGACCACCCTGTTCACTCATATAGACACACTGACCACCCTGTTCACTCCTATAGACACACTGACCACCCTGTTCACTCCTATAGACACACTGACCACCCTGTTCACTCCTATAGACACACTGACCACCCTGTTCACACCCCCAGACACACTGACCACCCTGTTCACTCCCATAGACACACTTCAGTGTGATAGATCTGATTTTTCTTTGCTTGCATTTCCTGATATTTACATCTACGCATGTTTAACAACTTGGAACATGGCAACTTTATTGGCAACACCCACTTTTTTGGTGAGTATTGTGACAAATATTCTTATCATGTACTTTACATCCTTCTGGTGTGATGCTTTTCCAGGCTTGTACAGCAGCTTCTCTTTAGTTGTGTTTTGTGGGGTTTCTCCCTCCAGTCTCCTCTTCAGGGGGTCAAATGCAGCTCAGTTGGGTTAAATTTCTAGTGATTGGTTTGGCCAGTATAAAACCTTCCACTTATTTTCCCTGATGAATTTGCTGCATTGATGAAGTTCCTCCTGAGCAGGTATTTCTTTCCTTCACTTTATCATGGTTTCATTACTTCTGTGTCCCCTATGTTTCTGCTCTCAAAGATTTCTTCACACATTGTACAGTAACACCTTCACCCCTGCCCTATTGAGGTTGGTGGGGATGTCACTGTTGTTTTGGGGTTTTTCTTCAGAGCTCTCAGTTTATCACCGTCTGCATGAAGAAGACATTGAGCGCTATTCCTTGTTTAAACAATCTGACAGGATTTTACAGAACAATTTAAGAGGCAGATATATAAAAAACTGTCCTTCTTTCATATCTGGAGAGAGAGAAATCTTGGTGTTTCTAGCTTTGATTTCTGCTTTCTGCTGGATATCAGAGAAGTGGGTGAACGACGGGACACTGGATATAATCTGGTCTTTTTATTCATGTATTAAACATGTAATAGGCTTTTACAGAGGAAAATGAAAATATTCCATCTTATTTATCTTTTTCTCCATTTCCTGCTCAGCAGAACTCTTGACAACTGTTAAGACAAGCATAGATTTGCGCGTCTAAAAATCAGAAAGTAATACACATTTTGGCACAGAAAGAGTAGAATACAACAAATACAGGCTTGTAGAAATTCCCCGAGAAGTGAGTATGAGGCTAGCGTGTTGCTCTTTATCTGAGAAATGATGGACTGAGCAAGACTATTACCGCAAGTGTTAGTTAGACTGATTAAATGGCAGAGAGAGCGAGCGAGGATAACAAACGTACATGTGTGTGTGTGTGAGAGGAACAATGGCATCAAGCTGAGACAGAAGAGTTGTGTGTGTTTAAGAAAGACGCAGGGAGAGAAAGCGAAAAATGGCAGTAAGGAGAAAGGATAAACAGACAGAGAGAGAGAAAGAGACAAACAGATAAGTGCGAGAGAAAAATAAAGAGCTCTATAATGATTGTACTGTTTTTCATTCACTACCGTTCAGTGAGTCTGTCTCTATCTGCAGGATGGTTAATAGATGCTGTATTATTATTCATGAGTATTATTCTGTTATGTTGTATTTAGTTTGTATGATCTGTGTTTTCCTCCGTACTTAATGACATGACTAAAAAAGAAAAGGAAAAAAAACAAACAAAAAAGATCAGGACTCTTATGATGAACATAATTCACATTGCATGAAATCACTCCTACACCATACGGCGACTCCACCGTGGCTCTCTGAGGCGAACGCTAATATGAACACAAGCTCACGCGTAAACGTGCGAGCTTCCGTCTTAAACCTTTTCCTTTTAAAGCGTCGAACGAGTGGAAAAAGTGCTTAAAGTTTGCATTTTAGTCGACGAGACGTCCGACCAAAGTGGATCGGACTCCTAAAAAATTTACTGTAGTTCACGCGTACGTATGTATGTATGTATGTATGTATGTATGTATGTATGTATGTCAGCTGCCAGGAAGGAAAAATATAATGGTGCTGCTTTAGAGGAAAATAAAATGGCCAGTGCAAGTGGGTATAAAAATACAATCAAATGTAATATCTAACAGGTTGGATGCAGGATGCTGGGTTATGCACCGGTACACAAAAGAGGGCTAAAAATGGGACAAAGCTCAAAAAAAAGGCACATATTTTCCCTTTTTGCTATAATGGTATAACTGTGAGATTCAGCAAAAGCAGTTAGCGACTCTGAGCATTAACATAGAAAAGGAAAAAAAATAAAGCTGTTCTGTGCAAGTAACTGTCCGACCTCAAACAAAGTCTAAACCACATCTCTGTACAGGTTACTGAAATGACTCGTTCAAACGTGATGCACATCAGAAGACAGAAGAAGTTTTTAAACATTTTTATGACAAATTAAAAGATCTGAAAATCGAAATCTCGTATATGTGTTTTTAGCATATTGACAATAAGTGCTATGATGTTGCTTTTGACTCCAAAAGAAAAAAAAAAAAAAAGCAGACGATGTGTAGAAAGGGCTTTACTACTTATTGTAATGTTGAGAATCAAACACCTGAGACGACATTGATGATATAATTTCTTTTCCATCCACCAGATGATTATTCTGACTGCAAACTGTAGCGCTGAGTTTCCTGTCGTTTACCGGTCTTTAAACGTGTCCCTTGTTGTTCTGTGCTGGATCGCTTGCATACCGTTTCCGTTCATCCCTCCATCCCGAACATTGTGTTTCCTCCCTCACAAGCCCTCCGTCCAACCTACTGTGTCTCTCCGTCCCTCAGTGTGGTTCATGAGGGACGCTTGGTGATGTGTTGTAGCTTTAAGGCATGTTGTCCTGCTGCTGGGGAAAAAAAACACCTTTATTTTCTTTCATTTCTGGTGAAAGAGCAGCGGCTTGACGCTCCCAGCTTTGATTTTTGGTAGCTGGTTGCTGATGACTTCGGCGAGCATCTCGGGGAACTCCACGCTCAGAGACTTGTTCACAAACGTGTAGAAGCAGAAGTTCAACAGTCCACCCACCATCTGAGAGAGAGAGAGAGAGAGAGAGAGAGAGAGAGAGCATGAGACGAGACGAGACTAGACATCATGAGAGAGAACTATAGAGAGATATATATTACAACGGGGGGAATAAGATGGTGGTTTGAGAGATCCTGAGAGAAAGCGATAAAATATGAGAGAGAGAGAGGGAAAGAATTGTGTGTGTGTGAGAGAGAGCGAGAGACATAATGAATGAGACGTACAGAATGAATGTGTGTGTGTGAGAGAGGGAGATACACACAATGAACGAGAGAGACATACAGAATGAATGTGTGTGAGAGAAAGAAAGAGACATACAACGAATGAGAAAGATGTACAGTGTGTGTGTGTGTATGTGAGAGAATAAATTAGAGAGAACAAGACAAAGAATGAGAGAGAGAGTGAATAAGATAAGGAGTGAGTGAGAGAGAGAAACAGAAGGGATGAGACAGAGAGACATGGACATTCAGAGACGACGGGAGAGACAGAGAGACATGGACATTCAGAGACGAAGGGAGAGACAGAGAGACATGGACATTCAGAGACGACGGGAGAGACAGAGAGACATGGACATTCAGGGACGATGGGAGAGACAGAGAGACATGGACATTCAGAGACGACGAGAGAGGTGTATTTTCTCCACTGAATGAACCTTGTGCTTTACTCCAGTGGCACTTTGTTCAGCTGCCATCTAGTGCTCATGTCACTGACTACAACACAGTGGAGAGGTTTCTAGTGTTAACACAGGAGGCTTGTGTGAGCTGATGTACTGACTGAATGACTAAACTGTCCCTCTGACGTCTCCGTCTGCTCCAGTGCTCTGTACAGCAGGAGCAGACGACAGGACCCAAGAGTCACACACGAGATCCGTGTCAGGAGATTTAGGCTTCCTAACAAACTGCCAGACAAACAGCTGCGTTGCTTTCGATTCATAACCGAAAAATCTAATATTTATTTTTATTCACTGATGAACATTTTAACCCTTCATTTTTACTCGATGCTTTCGGCAACACTTTAATCTACTGAATGGAAAAGAAACCCTAACTTTTGAATTATTTTATGTATGATTAAGTTTGGAATAGAATTATAATATTAATTCATTTGAATATTCTGTGGCGTGAGGTGACACTTTACACTGCACTCACACATGACGAACCATAGACGTTACTGAATAACAAAGACGACGACGACGATGATGATGATAGTGAATAAACACCGGTTTTTACTTCTTCCTTAAAACGCTTCACCTTTTAAAGTAGTATGTAGTTGTTGGGCCACCATAAGTATCTTGTCTGACTCGTGCTTATTTATGCTCTATTCCTTCTCTGGAGTTCGGAGTCTAATGTTACTAGTACATAAACATATAAAAATGTCAAGATCATCATCTGCGTGCCTGGACACGTGGTTGACCTCATTTCTGAAGGTACAATGCTACGGCACATACAACAGTTCAGGTTAAACTGACACGATAACATCATCGCTGTTCCTATTCCGTCTTGAGCACGCCGATGGTCTGATCTCGAGCTGCAGCTATCGTTACACAGCGCTCAGCTGCACGCTGATGTTTACAGATTACAGGAATTCTCACTGCGTCTCAAACCACAGTTGACGTTACTGAAAAACTGTTTGTGGTCTGCAGACAGATTCTGGGTGAGATTGACTTCCTTTGCGTGTTCGACAGAAACAAACAAAACACGCCGAACGTACCTCGGCTGATCGGCTTACATTACACGCGCACGTAACGATCGCACGGAATGATGTTGTGCCTAATTCAGATTTCAGATCAGACTATTATAAAGTGCAGGAACGCAGGACTCTTACGTCGTGCATGGAGTCCAGTAGCTTAGTGAGCTGGTAGAATCGTTGCCAGTTCTGGCTGGAGTTCTCTTCCCTCCTCACGATGGCTTTACCCAGTTCTTTAATGTACGACATCCTGATCTCGTCGAACACAGACTGGCTCTTCAGACCATCCTTTGGCACTGAGGGAAGAACAGCAACTTTTATTATTTTACATCAACAGGTGAAAACTAAACCAATAAGATTAACACATTAACACATACACAACTCTTTCAGCCCCAACCCCCCCCCCCAAAGTTCAACACTAGCTTGTTGATTATTTTCCTCTTACAGCATATCCTGTTGTTTTACTGCTTTGAAACCTTCATCAAATAGTTCAGAAGTGTTGAGAAAATAAAACAGGAACATGTTACTTAATATAAGTGTACATGTAATATGTAAATGTTTATATAATACATTTCAGCCCATCACTTTATTTGTGTGTCAGTTCTCTGGATGTAAATGTAGTCGCTTTACTGTTGTCCTGTCAGGGGGTCACGACGACGCTACAGTGGATTGTCCCATCCACATATGTGAGTTTGTCTCAGGTTTTACCCTCCCATTTTACCCAGACTGGAGACAGTCAGTGAGATTAGATAACGACTCTGTGGCTGTAAACTACACCTGACCTTCATCTATGTATATATTTTTCCTCTCACTTCTGCAGAGATCAGATTAACAGTTTACAACCTGATCTCTATCGTACTGCTCGACCTCTGTGTTATCTCAGATAATCTTATTCCTGTGTGTGTGTGTTTGTATGTGTGTGTGTGTGTGTGTGTGTGTGTGTGTGTGTGTGTGTGAGAGAGAACAGCTCAGAGTGAGAGGATTGAGATGAGAGGTGTGTGTGAGAACAGCTCAGAGTGAGGTGTGTGTGTGTGTGAGAGAGAGAGAACAGCTCAGAGTGAGAGGTGTGTGTGTGTGTGTGTGTGTGTGTGTGTGTGTGTGTGAGAGAGAACAGCTCAGAGTGAGAGGATTGAGATGAGAGGTGTGTGTGAGAACAGCTCAGAGTGAGAGGTGTGTGTGTGTGTGAGAGAGAACAGCTCAGAGTGAGAGGTGTGTGTGTGTGTGTGTGTGTGAGAGAACAGCTCAGAGTGAGAGGTGTGTGTGTGTGTATGTGGGTGTGAGAGAGAGAACAGCTCAGAGTGAGAGGTGTGTTTGTGTGAGAGAGAACAGCTCAGAGTGAGAGGATTGAGATGAGAGGTGTGTGCGTATGTGTGTGTGTGTGTATGTGTGTGTGAGAGAGAGAACAGCTCAGAGTGAGAGGTGTGTGTGTGTGTGAGAGAGAACAGCTCAGAGTGAGAGGATTGAGATGAGAGGTGTGTGTGTGTGTGTGAGAGAGAGAGAGAGAGAGAGAGAGAGAGAGAGAACAGCTCAGAGTGAGAGGTGTGTGTGTGAGAGAGAACAGCTCAGAGTGAGAGGATTGAGATGAGAGGTGTGTGTGTGTGTGTGTGTGTGTGTGAGAGAGAGAGAACAGCTCAGAGTGAGAGGTGTGTGTGTGTGTGTGTGTGAGAGAGAACAGCTCAGAGTGAGAGGATTGAGATGAGAGGTGTGTGTGTGTGTGTGTGTGTGTGTGTGTGTGTGTGTGTGTGTGAGAGAGAGAGAGAGAACAGCTCAGAGTGAGAGGATTGAGATGAGAGGTGTGTGTGTGTGAGAGAACAGCTCAGAGTGAGAGGATTGAGATGAGAGGTGTGTGTGTGTGAGAGAACAGCTCAGAGTGAGAGGATTGAGATGAGAGGTGTGTGTGTGTGAGAGAGAGAACAGCTCAGAGTGAGAGGATTGAGATGAGAGGTGTGTGTGAGAACAGCTCAGAGTGAGAGGATTGAGATGAGAGGTGTGTGTGTGTGTGTGTGTGTGTGTGAGAGAGAGAGAGAGAGAGAGAGAGAGAGAGAGAGAGAACAGCTAAGAGTGAGAGGATTGAGATGAGAGGTGTGTGTGTGTGTGTGTGTGTGAGAGAGAGAGAACAGCTGAGTGAGAGGATTGAGATGAGAGGTGTGTGTGAGAACAGCTCAGAGTGAGAGGATTGAGATGAGAGGTGTGTGTGTGTGTGAGAACAGCTCAGAGTGAGAGGATTGAGATGAGAGGTGTCTGTGTGTGTGTGGTGGCTTTTCTCACCTGTGCTGAGCAGCAGGAGGACCTTCATACACAGGTACTCCTCGTTTGACACCTGCAGCCTTACAAACTCGTTGGAAATCTTCAGCATCTGTGCACACTGATCACCCATGTAGGGCATTTTCATCCTCTCCCTGCACACAGACACACACACACACACACACACACACAGACACACACACACAGACACACACAGACACACACACACACACACACACACAGACACACAGACACACACAGACACACACAGACACACACAGACACAGACAAAGCTGCAGTTAATGACACGTGTTTAATGCAACACCACTAACATGAATTTTATGCATTACACAGATTCAGGTGATTTGGAAATACGTGAAAGTGTGGCTAAAAGCCAATGGGCTTTGTCTGTGTGACCTACACCTGTAAGACCTACACCTGTAAAACCTACACCTGTAAGACCTACACCTGTAAGACCTACACCTGTAAACATACACCTGTAAGACCTACACCTGTAAACATACACCTGTAAGACCTACACCTGTAAGACCTACACCTGTAAAACATACACCTGTAAGACCTACACCTGTAAACATACACCTGTAAGACCTACACCTGTAAGACCTACACCTGTAAAACATACACCTGTAAGACCTACACCTGTAAACATACACCTGTAAGACCTAAGACCTACACCTGTAAGACCTACACCTGTAAGCATACACCTGTAAAACCTACACCTGTAAAACCTACACCTGTAAAACCTACACCTGTAAAACATACACCTGTAAGACCTACACCTGTAAGACCTACACCTGTAAAACATACACCTGTAAGACCTACACCTGTAAACATACACCTGTAAGACCTAAGACCTACACCTGTAAGACCTACACCTGTAAGCATACACCTGTAAAACCTACACCTGTAAAACCTACACCTGTAAAACCTACACCTGTAAAACATACACCTGTAAGACCTACACCTGTAAACATACACCTGTAAGACCTAAGACCTACACCTGTAAGACCTACACCTGTAAAACATACACCTGTAAGACCTACACCTGTAAACATACACCTGTAAGACCTAAGACCTACACCTGTAAGACCTACACCTGTAAGACCTACACCTGTAAACCTACACCTGTAAGACCTACACCTGTAAAACCTACACCTGTAAGACCTACACCTGTAAACATACACCTGTAAGACCTAAGACCTACACCTGTAAGACCTACACCTGTAAGCATACACCTGTAAAACCTACACCTGTAAAACCTACACCTGTAAAACCTACACCTGTAAGACCTACACCTGTAAGACCTACACCTGTAAGACCTACACCTGTAAGACCTAAGACCTACACCTGACTTCCAAGGCACAGGAAGAGATTTGTGTTATTATTTGTATAATTTATTTGCCTCTTGGTAATGTGCCAATTCAGTAAATGTTAAAAATAATTAAATATGAAAAAAAAAAATTAACAAATCATTGTTTATCAGTCAGTTTAATCTCCGTGATGTCTGACAGGTTTAGAACAGAGGTGTCTGATCTTATTCGCACTCCGCCGGTGAGGGTGCAGAGTTTCATTCTGACCCGATGATAGTTTTCACTGATAGTTTAATCGGTTGGTTTAAAGTGATGATCAGGTGTGGCTCCTGCTTAGTTGGAATGAAAACACACACCAGACCTTTACAGAAAAGCCTGGACACCTCTGAACAAAAACACCAAATCTGGCCCTGGATCATCACAAAAGGTCATTTACACACCACACAGTCCAGAGTGTTAGTGAGCTGAAGAGACTGGGAGATGTACATACTCATTGATCACCAGGTCTGGTGCGAAACAGAGCATGTTGCCGTTACACTGTTGGTAAGATCTCCAGCCCAGGCTAAACGACATGAGGAAGAGCCAGGAGGACTGGAGCAGAGTCATCTGATCGTCTAGGTGAAGGTTCCGGAAACCTGAAGACAGCAGGGGTTCATGAGGCTACAAGTCATTACATTAAAATGACAATAAAACTGACTCAGTTAACTCTTTGTACAACACCCACTACCTCAACTGACTCTTTACACAGTAAAGAGCACAGCCATTTTTATACAAAAATAACATATAAAATAATATATAAATATTTTGAACCCATTGCATTTCACTGCATGTTGTACTGTGTATGATTGTGTATGTGAACATAACATTTTAATTTAAAAACGTGTGTGTGTATGTGTGTGTGTGTGTACAGCAGTGTGTAGTTTTTTAATCCAAAGAGCACCAGGCATCAGTTTCTACCTGCATCACACCAAGCAAACTACACACCTGAATCACCCATGTGTGTAACCACAGCTGCACATGCATCACTAGGTCAAGTGTCTTAGTTTCGTCTTAAAGTGTGTACAGCATCCTGTGGGTTTGTGCTGTACAACAGAGCTGTCAGAGTGACCTTCATTCGATACTAAGGAGACGTCTTCTATGTTTAGAGCCACAGCATTTTACTATTGCACTACACTCTATAAGAACTGTGTACAGGTTGATGCTGCACTGTATTGCACTGTCCACACAGTCCTCTGTGATGCACAGTCCTCTCTGTCTTACACAGTCTTCTGTCTTACACAGTCCTCTCTGATGCACAGTCCTCTCTGATGCACAGTCCTCTCTGATGCACAGTCCTCTCTGATGCACAGTCTCCTGTCTTGCACAGTCTTCTGTCTGATGCACAGTCTTCTGTCTGATGCACAGTCTTCTGTCTTGCACAGTCTTCTGTCTTGCACAGTCTTCTGTCTTGCACAGTCTTCTGTCTTGCACAGTCTTCTGTCTTGCACAGTCTTCTGTCTTGCACAGTCTTCTGTCTTGCACAGTCTTCTGTCTTGCACAGTCTTCTGTCTTGCACAGTCTTCTGTCTTGCACAGTCTTCTGTCTGATGCACAGACTTCTGTCTGATGCACAGACTTCTGTCTGATGCACAGACTTCTGTCTGATGCACAGTCTTCTGTGTCTTGTCTGATGCACAGTCTTCTGTCTGATGCACAGTCGTCTGTCTGATGCACAGTCTTGTCTGATGCACAGTCTTGTCTGATGCACAGTCTTGTCTGATGCACAGTCTTCTGTCTTGCACAGTCTTCTGTCTGATGCACAGACTTCTGTCTGATGCACAGTCTTCTGTGTCTTGTCTGATGCACAGTCTTCTGTGTCTTGTCTGATGCACAGTCTTGTCTGATGCACAGTCTTGTCTGATGCACAGTCTTCTGTCTGATGCACAGTCTTCTGTCTGATGCACAGTCTTCTGTCTGATGCACAGTCTTCTGTCTGATGCACAGTCTTCTGTCTGATGCACAGTCTTCTGTCTGATGCACAGTCTTCTGTCTGATGCACAGTCTTCTGTCTGATGCACAGTCTTCTGTCTGATGCACAGTCGTCTGTCTGATGCACAGTCGTCTGTCTGATGCACAGTCGTCTGTCTGATGCACAGTCTTCTGTCTGATGCACAGTCTTCTGTCTGATGCACAGTCGTCTGTCTGATGCACAGTCGTCTGTCTGATGCACAGTCTTCTGTCTGATGCACAGTCTTCTGTCTGATGCACAGTCGTCTGTCTGATGCACAGTCGTCTGTCTGATGCACAGTCTTCTGTCTGATGCACAGTCTTGTCTGATGCACAGTCTGCACACATGCACTTTGTGATGATACAGTATGTAGCACCAGGGTCCTGCTGGGGTTTGTTTTACTATGTACTACACCAAATGACAAAGTTTCTTGACTTGACTGGATGTTCATAATATTTAAATATCCAAGCACATAAATCCACATTTAATTTCCAACAAGCATGTTCTGTATGTTACACTCAGTGTTGTGAGCATGCAGAGTGAATAGGAAAGACATTTAATATTTGTCCTGTCGAAACTAAACGTACATAACGGGTCACTCAGGAAATGCCAAAAAAAAAAAAAAAAGCGAACTAAACTTAGTTCAAATATTAACAGTGACTCATCAAAACTATTCATTCTCGAAATCTCCAAGGGTTGAGATGATTTTAGCTTGCTTTGTAGATTAGATTAATCATTAGCAGTAATATAGAAGAAATAAATATCACTTTGTTGTAGCTTTGGCTGTAGTTATTATTTTTTGAGTTATTATTTGTATGTTGTGATGTTGGAATATTGCCAGTGTAATATTTTGATCTAACAGGCTAGAAATCTGTTCTCCATGAGAAGGAATTTTGCCGTCCGTACTGTAAACTAATCGAGTAAAAGGTAAAAAAAAAACTAAAAGTAAACAAAACTAAAAGTTCCTCTGAAAAGCTGAACTTATTTTGGACCTCATAGTAAAAGCACCCACGCTCTGTCTGCTTCCCGTTTGTTTCTGATAGAAAGACGTGCACGGTGGCAGATGAGGAAGGAATCGTGTGAAACTACTCGCTCTAAACGTGTGAACGCAGCTTAACAGGAGCCTCAACAGTCACACAAACAACAGGATCATTTCATCTGACCGGTTTATTTGCACTCTGTGGTGTTGGATTTAAGATTAGAAGGTTGTGAGTTTTTGAATCCCTGGTCCACCAAGCTACCACTGCTGGGCCCCTGAGCAAGGCCCTTATCCCTCAATTGATCAGTTGTATAAAATGAGATAAAAATGTCGGTCATTCTGGATAAGGGTGTCTGCTACATGTTGTAAATGTAAGTTGTTTTTTTTTTGTTTTGTTTTTTTTATGCTTGTGCACTTTATAAGACGTAGGATCATTTCTCCACTTTATCTCTTCGGCACTCAAGTCGACTCTTTGTCTGTCATGTCACACAGCACAGTGGCGCTTAATGACACTCCGGACATTAAGATGTTTCAGTTTTGGGGTAATATTTTTTATCAAAAATCTCAAAAAATTATCCACATAAATGTTTCTATCTTCGGGGGGGCTGGTGGCTTAGCACGTTCGTCTCACACCTCCACCTTGTGTGTGTGGAGTTTGCATGTTCTCCCCGTGCCTCGGGGGTTTCCTCCAGGTACTCTGGTTTCCTCCCCCGGTCCAAAGACATGCATGGTAGGTTGCTTGGCATCTCTGGCAAAATTTTCCGTAGTGTGTAAGTGCGTGAGTGAATGAGTGTGTGTGTGTGCCCTGAGATGGGTTGGCACCCCGTCCAGGGTGTATCCTGCCTTGACGCCCGTGACCCGAGAATAGTTCAGATAAGCTGTAGAAAATGAATGAATGAATGTTTCTATCTTCACAGTAAATGGTGATCTCAAACCCATTTCTGCTCTCCGAGATGCCCCTGGTGCTTGTTCATAAACAGCTTTAATTTGAAGGTGACTCGTTTTATATCAGACTTGCAGAGATACAAAAACTCATTTGGCCCAAAAGTCGATTTCTAAAGCCAGTGTACTGGTAAAAAGTTGTTAAGGTTGGCTAATTATAGAAATTGATTTAATGGTATTGTTTCATGCCATTTTAAATCAATATGTCATCTATATAGTGCATTATGTCAGTATGTCAGCTAATGCATTATTTGACAGAAGGGACACTACAGATATTAAGTATTTCGTCACAAAGTGCAACACAGTGAGCCTCAGCCACAGTGAGCCATCAGTCTACATTGTTCTGTTTCATGCTCCTGAATGATGAAGTGTACTGTGGTGTGTGTGCTCAGTACCGGGCAGAGATTTGGCCCACTTGACAGCGGAGATGAACTGGCGTCCTCCCAGTCTGTTCAGGGTGTTCATGAGCCGTGTGGAGGTGTCTGTGAGCGTGCTGTCATAGCCGGCGTAAATGGTCTCGGGCTCGATGGCTTTCAGCAGCGACAGCATGGTGGGCACCAGCTGCGGCATGGCTTTGGGGACCAGCGCTCGCGCCTCGGGCACCGGAGGAGGAGTCAGCTCGGTCGTGTTGGCCTGCTGTACACCCTTCATCTTTAGCTTCTTGGCTTTCCGTGCTAATCGGAGAAGAGGTGAGATATTTGGGTACAGCTATTATAAGAAGTCATATCATGTGACCTTAGTAGGGCAAAAAAAATTTATGATTTCCAACGTGTATGAATCTGTAATCTATAATCTATAGAACATGGACGGAGTCTCATAGCACCATTATGTTATACTCAGTGTATTGAGCATGTTTATGGAATAGGAACCACGTTCAATATTTGCCAAATGGAGCTAAATATAAGCAATATAAAAGATCCATAAAATTTATAGAACCAAATTATAATACTGGATTTTTCTTTACTACAGACAGTAACACGCCGTCCCCGTCTCTGGTGATATAACATTGTTTACCTTCCAGGTTCATGCCAACCATGAGGCACTTGCGGAAACGGCAGGCGGGACAGTTCTTCCTGCGGATTTTGTCGATGATGCAGTCGTTTCGCCCGGCGCACAGATAATTGTGTTGCCCTGTTAGGATTCAATAGAGAATGTGTCATTAAGTTCAGTCAAAAATTCAGGAGATGTGTTTATAATAGACAGCGTTTCTTCTTTTGAAGAAAATAAAAAGAAATAAATAAATATATAATTAATAACCCTTGCTTTCTTTCTTTCGTGGCAGGAGTTTCTAATTACAGGACAGATAGAAAATGTTGTACCAAGGGGGGGATTTGATTCTTAAAGCCAGGATGATCTCACAGTTAAAAGTCTCTGTCAGCTTTTTCGAGTACTAACAGGTTTTGGTGAACATGTTATATTACGCCCAGTATTAGTGTTTCATCTGTAATTTAAAAAACATGGCTTTTTATATGAAACATATGACATAAGACATGTAGTCTAATAACATGCTGCAGAGATACAGTTTACATCTGACAGAGAAAAACAGCAGCCAGAGAATCTCACACACACACACACACGCGCGCGCGCGTGCGCGCGCGCACACACACACCATCAGGCACAATAACACCATGCTGGTAATCTGGTTTTAACACGTCGAGGCTCAGAGCGACGGTGGAGGAGGACATCAGCAGTATTTACAGAGTTTAGTCACCATCTGCCTTCTGTCCTGAGTGCCATGCTTCAATACACACCAAACCGATCACACTGAACACTGAACATTAACTTTTTTTATTAAAGTTCTTAGAGCTTAAGAAAAAAATACCTTTATTTACGCTTTATTCAAATAAATGAATTGAATAAATGTAATAATAAACATCATAAATAATAGATTTTTAAATAATAATAATAGTAATAATAATTAGAAAATAAAAGAGGCCATGAGTACATGATGCTAATCAGTGCAAAAGAAATATTTTAAACAGCTGGGGCTTTTGACAAAAGAAAATATTCCATGTGATAAAACTAAAATTCTTTAAGTGTTTAGATTTAAAATAAATAAAAAAAGGTCTTGGTATTTGATCTTAGATGTCAAAAACTAATAGTTATTAAACTTTTTAATCAACATCAAATGACGGTGCTGGAGCTGCATTCAGATGAATGCAGAATGTTTAGGGCAAATGTTTTACCATACAGATCTCTTAGGACCTTTAATAAGACTCCCACTGACTCCTACTGACTCCCACTGACTCCTACTGACTCCCACTGACTTCCTCACACAAAATACTATTACTACAGTAACACAACATGTCTCTCTTTACACATTCTTTTCCAAATATTTTTATTTATTAGAATTGATCATAATTTCTTATTTCTAGTTAATTAGACACACAGTCTAAGGAGAAGTGTCTGTGTTTTAATTTGAACTGTGTAAGTGATAAATAAATTCCTGAATCTTGAGTCTTAGTGTCTAAGCGGTGCCAGAAATGGTGACTTTTGAACTGCGAGGACAAATGAACACACACACACACCGCATATTTTATTCTTTTCATAGTGTGCTGATATACAGCTGTGTTTGGGCAAGTCGTAGCCTAATGGTTAGAGAGTCTGACTTGTAACCCTAAGGTTGTGGGTTCGAGTCTCGGGCCGGCCACGACCGAGGTGCCCTTGAGCAAGGCACCGAACCCCCCAACTGCTCCCCGGGCACCGCAGCATAAATGGCTGCCCACTGTGTGTGTGTGTGTTCACTGCTGTATGTGTGCACATTGGATTGATTCAAATGCAGAGGACGAATTCTAAGTATGGGTTACCGTACTTAGCCGTATGTCACATCACTTTCACTTGTTCACTGGAAAGTTTGTGCTGGCTGTGGAGTGTGTATTAAAGTGTGTGTGTATGTGTGAGAAAGAGAGAGAGACAGATACATCAGTGTGACTCAGGTGTGTTTGCCAGCCTCTCACCTTCCACAGCTCTTTTGAAGAAGACTTTGCAGCTGCCGCAGGTGAGCACTCCGTAGTGGCAGCCTGACGCCTCGTCTGAACACACCAGGCAGATTTTGTGTGTACCGCTGGCCTTCCCTGTGCCTGAGGACATGGCAGTGTTGGCCTCAGGCCTGGCAGTCAAGCTAACACACCACACACACAGACAGAGACAGACAGAGAGAGAGAGAGTGAGAGGGTGAGTGAGAGGGAGGGGGGAAAGAGAGAGTGAGTGGGTGAGTGAGAGGGAGAGAGAGAGAGGGAGAGAAAGGGAGTGGGTGAGTGAGAGGGAGGGAGAGGGAGGGAGAGAGAGGGAGTGGGTGAGTGAGAGGGAGGGAGAGAGAGGGAGAGAAAGGGAGTGGGTGAGTGAGAGGGAGGGAGAGAGAGAGTGGGTAAGTTAGAGGGAGGGAGAGAAGGAGAGAGAGTGAGTGGTTGAGTGAGAGGGAGGGAGAAAGAGAGAAGGAGAGTGAGAGAGAGAGAGAGAGAGGGAGGGAGAGAGAGAAGGAGAGTGAGAGAGGGAGGGAGAGAGAGAGAGATTTTTTTATTCAAATGTTTTTCTTCCTTTAAGAAAAATAAGTAGACAAATAATCAACAGACAGTGTTAAGTGATTTGGTGAATAAAGAGATTCAACAAATAAATAATCAATAACGAAGAGTTCAGCTGGTCCCTTTAGGGGCTGCCACAGGATCAGAGCAGCTCACTGACACAAAGCCAGAATATATACGAGCCACATGCACTGCCCTGTACTGTGCTTTGTCCTGTACAGTCTTATTATACCTAATACTGGTGTTTAATGTAGCACAATTGTTTAATATAAATAAATAAATAGATAAATAAATACTCACACCTCAAAAATGGAAAATTCCATTTCTTGTATATTACTATTATAGATATTTTATTTATTTACAAGATCTTCAACAGATCTCTGTTTTAATAACCTTGACACAGTGATAGAATTTCCTTAATTTTAATAATGCTCTCGTTTAAACTCTCTTCATACGATTGAATTCTCTTCAGTTTTATTTCTGCTCATCGTCAAAGAAACCCATTTGCTCTGAGAGAGAAAGAGAAAGAGAGAGAGAGAGAGAGAGAGAGAGAGAGAGAGAGAGAGAGAGAGAGAGAGAGGGAGAGAGAGAGAGAGGTCACCCGCATGGCCTGCCAAATCAAGGAGCTGTGAATTAGCTCTGACATCTGGACAGCCAGAGTGTCAAATTCTGCCCAAAGGTCACTTTGGAGATGAAACAGGGCCTCGGTTGTTAAAATGGCCACCAGGGGGCGATGAGAGCCTGCAGCGTGTGAGCTGAGCCCTGCCCTGTAGCCACAGTTTCACAGACCCCCCCACCCAAACACACACACACACACACACACACACACACACACACACACACACACACACACACACACACACACACACACACACACACACACACACACACACACACACACACAGAGATAGAGGAACAGAAATACAGAGGGCAAACAGCGTGTGAAACGGTGCCAAATAAATGGTCTACATGCAAATGACGTGTGGCGAAAACAACAAAAAAAAAATCCCATCTATACTGCAGTCTGATATCAGGGGATTTACCGTTAAATATAATAATAACAACAATAATAACATGCTCACATGCTCAAGTCTTGCAAGTCTGTCTTAGTGCTACTAAAAAAACGTATCACTGTTTCACACTGTCTATAAATGTGCACTACTGTTGTACTGGCATGCTGTTGGTCTCAGCTTTAGAACAGACTGCCTCGTACATTCTCCTAGCCACAAACCTCACAATCTCACTGGTTCTTCACACTTGTGTGTATTACAAGCTGTAACAATGACAACAATGCTCTGTATCTATATCTCTGTCCTGTGCCACATTTGTTTAAAACCTGGTAAGGTGTAAACCTGATATAGATGCGATACAAAGCTCCACTGTCTCCAGACCAGGATGTAACCCAAAAAAACGCCATTGTGTTGCCTCACTATTATGCGAACACTGGTGCTTTAACCCTTATTTTAGCTTGTTTAGAGTCACGTCGCTCCTTGTAGCCCGAGATGTGTTTTTAATTGCTCTTCTTTACCGAATGTGAACCTTTCGATCTTTACGTTCATCTTTATAACCTGGAGTAAAGCAGAGATGTTGAAGGGACGTGTTTGTGGGATGCTTTGATTCTTTACAAAACACATGATATCGGTGCAGATGTGTGGACGTGTCTGTGTACTGTATACGTATTGTGTTAACCACTACTTGTAAGAAGAAGTGATCCCTTCCACCAGGTGTTAAACTCTAGGTGCGGATGTGTGCAACAACTACTGTTTAACGCCTGGTGGAAGGGATCACTTCTTGTGTTTTGTAAAGACACACTACTTGTAAGAAGTGATCCCTTCCACCAGGCGTTAAACACTAGGTGTTGTTCTTCGAGCTAACACACTAGTATGTTACTACGCTAGCCTGCTGACTCATAACACTTAGCGCCATTCGCTGAACCATATTTGGATTTAAACCTGAAGGGGTTGTGGATTAAACTAGACGGTTCCTCAACCTCAGCTACATCCTCGTTTTATTTCTGTTTGGACCTTCCTGATTTTTGGAGGCAAATTTTCAAGCCCTGTTACTCAGACCAGGCACTTTCTAAAGTGGAAATGTAATAAATGAATGAATAAATGAACGTGGTCCTTTTTTAAATCTAATTTCTCACTCGGATGAAAGTAAAAACCCTGAGAACCCCAGACTCTGTGCACACGGTCCTTTTAAAGCAGATACCTCAAATAACTGTTCATTCTATATATAACTGTACTGTGTATACATACTTCTGTGTGTGTGTGTGTGTGTATGTGTGTGTGTGTGTGTGTAGGGAAGACATTCCGGCGCAAGACAATGAGCTTTTCACAGCAAGACTCACAGATCTCTTTCTATACAAGTTATCTCAGTAAGTTTTAAAGCAATAACTGGTGAGTCATCAAAAAACCCAAGAAAAAAAAAACCCACCGATGTCTATTTAAGATCCAGTCGAAATCTTATATATGTTCACAAGCTCAAGTCCTCAGTTACATAACTGCAGGTTTATTTTCATGGAGCAGCCCCGGGTGTGAGTCAGTCCTGTGATATGAAAGCTCTCCGTAGGCTTTTAACAGCAAGACAGGCAGCAGTTGGTCTAGAATCGTTTCAGTCAGTTCACAGAAATAGGTACAGAAAAAAGGCAGAAGGTTTCTGCAGGCGAGAGAGAGAGAGAGAGAGAGAGAGAGAGAGAGAGAGAGAGAGAGAGAGAGAGAATGAATGAGTGAGAGACAGACAGACAGACAGACAGACAGAAAGAGAGAGAGAATGAATGAGTGAGAGACAGACAGACAGACAGACAGACAGACAGAAAGAGAGAGCGAGTGACAGAAAGAGACAAAGGGAGAGAGACGGAGAAAAACAGACAGAGAGACAGACAGATTGAGAGATTGGGAGAGAAACAGAAACCTAGACAGAAAGAGAGATAAAGAGAAAGATGGAGAGAAACACAGAGAGATAGAGAGAACAACAGAAAAAGACAGAGACAGAAAGACAGAGTGAGAAACAGAGATAGAGACAGAGAGACAGAAATAGAGAGAGAGAGAGAGAGAGAGAGAGACAGAAATAGAGAGACAGAGAGAGAGAGAGACAGAAATAGAGAGCGAGAGAGAGAGAGAGAGACAGACAGAAAGAGACAGAGAGAGACAGAAATAGAGAGAGAGAGAGAGAGAGAGAGAGAGAGAGAGAGAGAGAGATGGACAGAAAGACAGAGAGAGAGACAGATGGAAAGAGACAGACAGAAACAGAGAGAGACAGAGAGAGGGAGAGAGAGAGAGACAGACAGAAAGAGACAGAGAGAGAGACAGAGAGAGAGACAGAGAGAGAGAGAGAGACAGACAGAAAGAGAGACAGAGAGAGAGACAGAGAGCGAGACAGACAGAAAGAGACAGAGAGAGAGAGACAGAGAGAGAGACAGAGAGAGAGAGAGGGAGACTTGCACTGCTAATTAATACCACATACTGATCTCATGTTCCTGAGGAAGACCGAGCTCCAGATTTTCACATTCCTCACGTTCTCATCACATATTTCTAATCTTTATAAATAAAGATTTTTTCCAGGCAGGCTGAGTAGTTTTTCCCTTTCAGTAACCTAGCTGTCAGGGTAAAGGCAGAAGGTCTGAGGTCTTTACAGTGCAGGACATTTACTGTGACATTATTGCTGTGTACAGACAGAGAGAGAGTGTCTAGAGCCAGGTTCCTGTAGAAGGACATTATTATTCCACTTGCAGGTGAAACTTTGTTAAACTAACTAATGCCTTTAAATAGCACTGACATCTTGAACGTCTGGGTGCGAGACAAATACTATTATAAATAATAAATAAATAAATAATATTACTCATCCTGGTAATTAAGTGCTGGTGCTAGCTGAGCGGTTAAGACTCCGGACTTGTGACCGAACTAAAGTAATTACTATAGTAATGCGCTATGGGGGACTTGATCCATGGGGCACTGAGATTTAACCCCAGAGTCTGCTCTTCTCTCTGACCCAAACCTCCAACAGTTGGGATACATGAAGAAAAAAACTTCACTGTGCTGTAATGTATATGTGACAAAAATAAAGGCTTCTTCTAAACTCAACCCTAGATAAAAAAAACTGTTATTATATATAAAACCTGGAGCAGGATGACAGGAAATTCACTGGAGATGCTCTGTGAATAATGAAACGGAGCAGAGGATTAGAAATCTCTGATATACAGCGGTATGTGTGAAGAAAACCCGAACGATGACGACACGTCGTGAGCTGAGGTTGGTTTTCAGTGATGTATCAATGCTAAGGCTGGAAGATCAAATACTGTAGAATGTTGCAGAACCCGATATTAAATGCTAGCTTTTCCCCTGATGTGTCTTATAAAACCTGATACTATAAACAGATACGAACCTGGTTCTTAGCCTGGTAACGTCTATAGTTTCAACAACAAAGGAAATATCCTGTAGACATGGTCCTTACATCATTTTCCTGGAGCAACAAGTTCATCGTTTCCACTTTCCATAGTACTCATTCGATCATATCACATAAACGATACGGAATAAATACGAGTTTTAAAGTTTCGATAAAAGTGCAACATTTTCCACTGGCACAGGTTTAATCTCAGCCCCAATAGATTAAGTGGTTGGACACTTTTCTAGCCACAAGCTTAAAAGTCCCTTCCAATCTGATCGGCTCTCCAGACGTCTGTGTGTACGAACCTTTGAAGGGGGATGTGGTAGTCTAGTGGTCCAAATGGAAGGTCATGAGTTCGAATCCCAGGTCCACCAAGCTACCACTGCTGGGCCCCTGAGCAAGGCCCTTAATTCTCAATTGCTCAGTTGAATAAAATGTAAGTTTCGAATGTCAGTTCCTCCTCCATCAGAACTTAAGTACTTCATATGAGAGCTGTAATCATGTCCGATTCACAGAATCTCAGAAGGCTCAGTTTCAATGTGTGTTGCAAGACAATACACGTCACATCCTGGGCTAAATCTGTGGGAAAACTGTAAGCTCCTCCAAAATAGTGTGTTGTTTGCTTGATTTTGCATTTCAGAACAAATTACGAAATTTCTGTGACTATGAAATTCTGGAGAGACTGGGAAATGTTTATTCCTTAAACGTACCAAAATGTTCCTTAAACATACCATTATACACTCCATCATGGCATTATAATGGTAGTAAATAACATAAGACACAGGCAGAGAGGGTGAAGGAAATCCCCTCTGATAGTATTGGAACGGTATATATATATATATATATATATATATATATATATATATATATATAAAAACGTCTCAATCCAAGAGCAACCGACCACAACATTCACAACACTAATCATATTCAAGTTACAGTTATATAATGAAAATGGCCATAAATTGCACACTCTGAGCTTTACATCCAAACTGGAGAAATTGTTTAGGATTCACAACTCTTTAATATGCATCTTCCATCCCTTTGGAGAGACCAAATGTAATTGGACAGTTGACTCAAATGCCACTTCATCAATTAAACAGGTAAAAGGTCTGGAGTTGACGCTAAGTGTTGATTTGCATTTAGAAGCTGTTACAGCGAACCCACAAAATGTGGTCGGTGGAAGGCTTGGATGTCCAGAGAAGACAACACCGGTGGATGATCGCAGGATCCTGCAGGATCCTCACAACTCAAAACATATGAAACTACCTGGGTAAAAATGTATGGAGAAGACTGGAGTATGGAACAGTTCATGATCCACAGCCTACATCATCTGTAACACACAGTGGAGGCAGTGTGACGGGATAGACATGCATGGCTTCCAGTGGCGCTTATGGACGACGTGACAGACGCTCTTTCCCAATACACTTCAGAATTCATCCGGCTGCTTATGACTGTCCCAGATACATACGGCAAAAACAACCCCACCTGTCAGTTACACGTTCCAATATTTTTGGCCACTTGGGAGAAACGAGTGGGTTCAAACAAAAAAAAAATAAAAATTTAGTTTGCTAATATATATATATATATATGTAAGTATATTATATAAGTATATTATTATGATTAATATTTCTAACCTATCTAATTCTGTTTGAAATAATACAATATTATTTATCCTCACAAAGACTGTACTTGAATCACTGAAACATTTAGAATCTACAAAATATGTGGAACACATTTTAATTCTCTGTCAGTGAAATTCAAAATATAGCCCAAGCCCTGCTTACAACACCATCTGTCTGATCACATGTCCCGGCATCAGACGTCACTGCTTTAAACACGGCTTTAGCGCTGGTATCCGTATATTAGACGCCGTCCGTTACGAGATCCAGGTCAATTAACAATTTTCCTGGACTGTGTTTTGCCAGAGAGACGCAGGTCTGACTCACAGCGATGCTTCGTTGCCTGATCATGCCTCTTTGTTTGTTTTTCTCCAACTGAACTACAAACCGAACCACCGCCTTCCATCAATAAATGAAAAAGAAAGGCATGTGTGTGCAAACGTGTGCACTGACAGACATGCCCTTGTTATCGCAGTTTCCCATAAAACCAGCTGCCTTCATTTCCTCACAAAAGCCAAACACTTGGTGGATCAGGTTATTGTGAGAACCAGACATTTTTTTTTAAAGCAAACCACTAAAACGTGATCACGCTAAGACAACAACAGCTGAAGCAGTGGCTGTGCTCTGCACTACATCCGCCTCTGGAATCTCCCTACTAAGCATCGAACTACTGTTATATTTACTGTAACCCTTTTACACAACAGTAAATCTTTAATTGCTGGTTTTTATAGCCTCACGTTAACGCAGCATCCTTCGCCCGACGCATGCGGAAGACCTTGAGCTTCCACGTTCGCTTTTATTTTACGACATTAAGGTCACGCTTTTAATTTCACAAGTGGGACGATATGAGTCATGGTAACGGATTCTTAAAGCCGTCGTTCGTACGGAAACTGGCGTACTCTCCAGAGTCATCCTATTTGCAGTCTGTTTTTTTCCACTGCGATATCTCTGCAAGGCGCTGTGCACCAGAAAAGGAGGAAATAGTTATTCCCTGAGGTAAAAAAAAAAAAAACAGAAACAGAAACCAATAGAAACTTTCTTGCATTAGTTGGATAATATTATGACTGGAACGACACCGAGTCTGAAATGCACGTGTGAATTTGGGGGAAAAAAAAACATTTCTGGTTGTCAAATCATTTTGTGGTTCAACACCCTGCTAAAAAACCAGCATTGCTGGTCCAGCATGAGGTATGTTTTGCATGCTGGTATGTTTTGCAGCTTGGGATGGTGGTATGCTGGTCCAGCATTAGGTGCTGGTTGCTGGTGTGCTGGCCGACCAGCCTGGGATGCTGGTGTACTGGTCAACATATGCTGTCTATGATGCTAGTATAATCCCTGCAAGACCACAACAAAACCCATTTGTTACATATCACATTTCTTAGTGCATATTCATAGTTCAATAAAGACCAAGACAACTTTCTAGAGAATTGCAAATCAATCACTTTTTAATAAAGAAAAAGTGGAATGAAATTCATGCTGGTTTATGCAGGATTTTTCAGCAGGGCAGTTTGGCTTTTAAGTGCATAAGCATTGTGCAATAGGGCTCGAGGATGATGCCGAGATTAATTTTTCCCACTTTTTACGAGAGAGGTCATGAACATTGAGGTCGGTTGTCAATGCTGGAGTCTGTTGAAGACACCACGGCAGATTAGAAGTGTCCTGTTTCTTTTTCTTTTGATCCCTCTGTGAACTTTACTTCACTGCCATTATCATCATTATTATTCTAGGTTTAGATTTTTTTAATTAAATACAGATTACAGTTCATTTTTCCCCCCTTTAAAATACATTAATAGATCTTCTGTCAGTTTGAGCTGCACTTGTGACATCACAACAGACTTTACAGCCAACCAATCGGCAGCTCTGCTTTACTCTTGCCCCTTTTCCACCGAAGCAGTCTGAGTGCTGGATCGGAGCCAGAGCCTAATTTAGAACCAGTTCTTTCTGTTTCGATAGCCAAAGCACCAGCTCTGAACCAGGAAAAGTGGTTCTTAAGTAGCACCAAAACGTTGCTGGTCTAGACTTAAGAACTGCTTGCGCCAAGGGCTGCGGGCGGGGCTGGGGGCGGGGTTACTGTTAGCGCTTTTGATAATGTACCTCAAGTATACTAATGTTTAATACGATTTTACTTTACTGCTATTTGATCAATTATCAGCACACATGACAGTTAAGGCTAACTTTTCTAAGAGAAGAGAATGTCTTCTACCATTCTCTTCTCTTACATACTTTCAGACTCTATTTCTCTCGCTGATAACCCATCTGACCAATCGGCATCGTTCTCTTCTGCCTTTCTCCTTCGTGCTCCATTCTTTCATTTTTCTTTCTCTTTCACAGACACATTTTCTCTCTGTTCTTTTCTCCTTGGCTTTCTTTCAACCTTTCTAAATTTCTTTCTTTCAAACATGCTGATCCTACAGGAAATGCACATTCTTCTTCTTCTTATTATTATTATACTATAATGTTCTGCTTCTAACAGTTGGGGAGGATTATAAAAGATTATCAAATGATGATAATCTCTGATCTGTATCAGTGGTATACTTTATAGTGGAGTGTATCGTGTCATGGTATCTGCCCTGCCCTCGTACATGTTGTAACTCATCAGTGCCTGTGGTCTGGTCCTATTTCTGGCCTCTTCCCCTTCCCCCTTTCTATTGGTGTAGCGTCTCTAAATTCCTTGCTTTTGATAGAAATCCTTCACGCGTGGCACGCTTTCAACTCTCCATTTCCTCTCTTGGCCGACGTTATACGGTTTGGTATCTGAGGCATGTGAGGAAGAACACTGACCGTGACGTGGATGTTCTAAATGACGCTGATGTGATCTGACACTGTGATGAAGATAATCTGTGAAGAACGTTATTACTCTCCTACACTGAGCTTTAAGACAAAAGGAAGAACACTAAAGGTGTGTATGAAGACACAATATTTAAATTCAATCTCAAACGTACACAATCGTGCAAGGTACGAAATGCAGCAAAATGCTTTTTACAACTGTCCTTGAGTCAATTATTAAAGAATAAAAGGAAGGAATAAAAATAAGGTGCAACGGAATTCTGGCATAAGGCCTTAATTATTGGCAGATATACATTACAGCACAGTGGAATTCCTTTCTTCGCATATCCCAAATAATGAGGTTAGGCTCAGAGTGCAGGGCAGATATGAAACAGAGCCCCTGGAGCAGTGAGGGTTAAAGGTCTTGCTTAACTGCCCCATGGCGACAGATTGGAAGTGCTGGGGCTTGAATCCAAATCTGCTGAGACAACCCAGAGCCTTAACCGCTTGAGCCACTACTGCCCCAGTGTAGATACAATATAAAGAAGAAATAAAGAAATAAAGCCATCAATATATATATATATATATATATATATATATATATATATATATATATATATATATATTTATATATATATATATATATATACACACACACATACACATGCACACACACACACATATATACATACATACATACATACATATATATATATACACACACACACATACATACACATTATATATATATATATATATATATATATATATATATATATATATATATACGTACACGCACACGCACACGCACACACGAAAAAGATGTATATACATATAATTATATACATATATTTCAGTACATTTCTATAAAAATATTGTATATCGGGTTCCCTCAAACTACCAAGGTGACTGCATTTTATATATATAAATAAATAAACACACACACACACACACACACACACACATATATATATATATATATAAATTTAAATATAAAACACACACACACACTTACATTATTATCCTCTGATCTGGATTTTACTTAGAAGTCAGTTTCAGTACTTAATAAATAAAGGAATAAATAAATTCTTCTTCTAGTAGGGCAGGTAAATGAGGAGAAAGTAGGTCATCATAATAAGAAACTGCCACAACTATGACTAGGTTTTGAAAATTCCCTTCCTCTTTTTTTTTACTCCACGTAATTACGAGGATTTGTTGTTACTAAACAATAACAAAAAGGTATTAAAATATAAACACTTTCTTTTTTTTAATAAATCATGGAAATCTGATAACTTGCACGTGAAATAAAAAAAAGATCTGTAATTATGCTGCAATCTTCTCTTTAAAGGGAAATGAAGGAAATGAGCTTGCGTTGCATTTCGGTTCCTGTCATGTGCGATATTTAGTGCTGCCGCTTATTTAACTCGAGGGCAAACGACTTGGTAAATCTTTGCCTGCTGTTCCTGAGATATCAGTTTTAAATCTGCCAGAGGTCACTGGCTTCTTCTATCCTTCCGGGGGTGGGGTAATAAGAGTGGGGTAATAAGAGTGGGGTAATAAGAGTCACAGAAAAATGCTGACTATTTCTCTCTTTTCTTTTCTTTACATTTCTGTTCATTCAGCCTTAATTGTTTTATTTATTTATTTATTGTTTTTATGATGATCTCATTCCTGGAAAGTTCTCCGGTGTGTACAAGTGTGTTTGCTCACATACGACTGTGTGTTTGTGAGCATGACTTTAAAGTGTGTGTGAACAGTAACGGTGGGCTTCCCAGTAACCGACTCCTACGTCTGCATTTGCGTTAAACAGCTACAATGTTTGTAAAAGCCCAGTCGTTGCTCTTAGGATGAAGCAATCTAGGTCAGCCTTATGCAATAACCAGGCCACTGAAATGCCTTCGCAAGCAACCCTACACTGTATTTCCTTTATTTTGAATACTGTACTCTGCACAGGAGAAAACTGTGGTTTTGAAGACAGCCGAAAGGATACAGGAAACTAACAGTGCATGTACACACACGCGCAAGCGTACAAAGCGCACACGCACTAAAAACAAAAATGGGCTGCTGTCATCCGACTGTGAAGAAGAAGGGAAAGCAGGTCAGACAGGCGACGGTCGGACTCCGTGGGCGGTCGACTAACAGCGATTATACACAAAGACCAAAATAACTAGACCGGGCATTGAGTCTAATCTCAGTTAAGATCAACTGGATTTGTTTACGGCGTTCAAAAGCAGACCGTCACACAAAGCAGCACTACTCGCTATTCAGATGTTATCGACTCTTATTATTTATTCTAATAATATGCTCTTGCAAACTTCCAACTCAAAGTCTTTATTCATTCAGCTTCATCCACAAAAAGAGCACGGATCGTTATCTGTGAATTTTAAATAAAAGACTGAGAGAGAGTTGTTGGAAGCTTAATGGTGCTGATGTTAAAATCATGCGACCCGTAATACATACTTTGGTTGGTTTTAGTCAAAATGTTCATTAAATTCATGGAAGTCTAGGGGGCGGGGCATCATGGAGGAGAGTTGTTATTATTATTGGAGAATGTATTAGCAAAACTGTCAATCAGAACAGATTCAGACATCGCTCGACTCCTCTGATCGTTTTTTTGGGTACGGGAGAGGAGGAGAATATTTTTGTGTGAAATCCCGTAACTATGGAGATACGTTTAAAAGTAGGTAGGAGTTTCAATCATATCGTCACATGCACCAAAAAATATAAAAACTGTAGTATCCTGTAGTGCCTGTACCTTCTGCGTTTTATTCCTAAATACGGTTTATTCAAAGTGGATTTCAGGTAGCATTTAGTTTTTTTTTTTGTTTTTTTTTAAGGCTGGAATCCGAGCTCGGTGGCATCTTGTAAGATTGCACAGATGTGAGACGTGCCTGGGCAAAAATGCTGAGGTTGTGCTTGTGACTGGTGAAAAAGAAAAAGACCCCGAGCGCTGGGTGTAGATCAGGTGTGTGAGATTTCAGCTCATTTCCCACTCAAATCTACTATCGGCTCATTAAGCGGGTGAAAAGGGAACACAAAACGTTTTGAGGCCAAATCTAACAAAAAGAAGAAGAAAAAAAAAAAGAAAAGAAAATGACGCTAAATGTAGAGATCGAGCAGATAAAAGACTTGAGGTCTGTGAGGTGAGAACTTTGTGTTTATTTGCAATGGTTTCACTTTTTATTTCCCCTGAACTCCTAGCGCCAACACTGTTTAAACTAATAAAAAATAAAATTTTAAAAAATTCAAAAGAAATAAAATAGAAGAAATGAATACAAAAATAAAATAAAGCTAGCCGAATGTACTTCGTTCAAATGTGTACATCTGTCCCGCGTGATAAAATTATTAAAACAGTTCAGTAACATTAACACAATTTATTTTTTTTAACATCCAATAATAGGAGCATGGATTTCAAACCCATGACGCTGGTGTTTTGCAACATGCAAACTACCGCTGCACTTACTTCATCGTGCACGTTTCACTTCTCAGCACCAACATCCTCATAAGATTTCGTAGTGTGAGTGGTTTAGGTTAAACGCTACAAGAATTGATCACGCTCGCGCTACGTCACTCGGTTTGGTTGTCGAGATACATTGTTTAAATGAAGATTACTACAAGAAACAAAATTGTCAATAAAGTTTTTTTTTTTTTTTTTTGCTGTAAACTACTGTATACGTCTGAATTAAATCAGACCGAAAATCTAAACTAAACTTGTAAACTTGAACGTAAAAATATAAGAATGCTTAATTTAAATAAGCACAAAATTCTAAAATCGAAACCTATCGGCTGCTTGCGGACACGTCAGAATCCAATCAGAAATAATTTATCTTTTAACATGCAAAATCCAACATGGCTGACTTTGTGTTGTGTGGTGATGTCTGTCTTTAAAGGATCCTGCTAAATTTGATACGCGGACCCAACAGTGACAATATGGCAGTGCTGGGGCTTGAACCCTGTACATGATGTACTTTGGAATTGTGCCACGTTTCCTGTTTACGTCGGTTGACGTTAATCGATCGCCTCGTCATGGCAACGCCGTTCGACATCGCCGCATGTCTGTAGCTCATGCTGAAGAAATTAGATAATAATCTGTTTAATTCTGTAGGAGGAATATTCAAAAGTGTGGTTTATTAGCCTCATTTCCTGCCGCCTCTTGATGGCTCGATGTCGGTTATGTGAAATGTAAGATTCGCATTTGGAGATTAATGAGAAGTCGTTAGATTTGCATTATAAATTAATTCCTTTGATTAGAATTCAATGATTAGTTCCAATTATTTTGCGATTTTGGCCACAGGGCCTCGGTATAGATTTATCACGCTGTGAAAACAACAACCTTTGTTGTTCGCCTGTGCCTCGAATGAACACGGCCAGCTCGACTGTGGTTGAAATTTCGGTTGCTTTAGTTGATTCCTTTATTTTTATACGTCCTCTGAAACCCTGCCTGTGAGATTCAGCGTTACGGTCCAGTTAGCACACTTCTCTACAGAGACAGACAAGCTATGTTTCCCTATTTATGTGCGCTTAAATGAAGCTCTACGTGCCTGACGTGTTCTCTTGCACTTCACCAGTCTGTAAATTCGGTTCAATGCTTTTTTAATGCCGGTTTAAGACATTTTAGAAGAAGAAGAAGAAGAAGAAGTTATTTTTGTTACATAGACATACAGCACAGTGAAATTCTTTCTTCACATGTCTTAACTTGGATCAGAGCACAGGGTCAGCCATGATACAGCACCCCTGGAACACAGAGGGTTTGGGGCCGTGCTCAGTGCTGAGGCTTGAACCCTGATCCTCTGATCCTCTGATTGAAAGCCTGAGCCTTAACCGCTCCAGCCGCCACTGGTCATTTTAACACTTATTTAGTACAACTTGCACTATTAAAGATGAACTCCAGCTAACTATCAATACACGGAGTAAACAGAAAGGAAAAGCAAGTAGTTAGTCATGTAATGAGTGACTGAGCTGATAATCATTGACACTGCAGGGTTTTCCACAGAAAATTTGTTAGTTAAGGCGTTAGGGTGACGGCCTTTTGTGCAGCGGAATATTTTTTGTTTTTGGACGACCTAGTTAAGGCGGTAGGGTTTCCGAGCTTAGGTGGGCCGCCTTAACTGAAAAGCGCTGCGGGAAACCCTGCACTAAATCCTACATATACACAAATAACAAATATTAAACCAAAACTAAAAGCTTTTCGCTGATGTTTTTCTCCCTGCTCACAAATAATGGTTACCTTTTAAACACTTATTGCATTTAGCAGATGCCTTTTTATCCAGAATGACTTATATTTTATCTCATTTTTGAGCTACAACTGAGCAACTGAGCGTTAAGGGCCTTGCTCAAGAGCCCAGAAATGGGTGCTTGTTGGAGCTGAGATTTGATCTCACAACCTTCTGATCAGTAGTCCAACACCTTAACCATTAAGCTACTGCATCCCTCAGAGGAGTTCCCAAACAGCGAGGAGTTTCACGGTGTTACGCAACACATGAAGGAAAGCTCTTTCTGCCTTATTCCGCATACATGCGCTCACAGATGGCCCGACTGGCTAGTGTCGGTCTGAGTGACAGGAGACGGACAATATGCCCCGCCCACCCAGACGGCATGGACGGGTTCAAAGAGGCTCAATGAGATAAATGAAAAATGTGAATGGAGAGAACAACTCACAG
This sequence comes from Tachysurus fulvidraco, assembly GCF_022655615.1. Taxonomy (NCBI): domain Eukaryota; kingdom Metazoa; phylum Chordata; class Actinopteri; order Siluriformes; family Bagridae; genus Tachysurus; species Tachysurus fulvidraco. The sequence goes on from NC_062527.1 coordinate 16,388,000, forward strand.
AACAACCAGATTTCAGTGTGTCATATGACAAGGTAAATAAAAACAATAAAAACGCCGACGTTTTAATATCTCTCAGAATTCGAAAAGGACTCTTTCACACCACACCCACATCATACCAGCTCCTCAGCTAGAAAACCAAGTGATTATGAAATCGCAACTAATATGCTAAAAAAAAACCAAAAAAAGACAGGGATATTCGTGTGTATGTAACAAAATGTTCGGCTCCTGATCTCTTTAATCTTACGGTGAAACATTTCTTTCCTGAGTATTTTTTTTTAAGACGGAGTGTTAATAAAAAATCTGAAAAGGAGAAACTGTTTAAAAATGGAACCAACTGACGGTCCGATGGTAACCGCTATACTATAATCCTTTAATTGGTATTTTGTTTAATAGGTACTACTAATAGAATGTCTATCTTTATGTCAGTTTGTTTGCACAGCGTGACAGGTTTTTCTAAGCCCCGCCCATCCAGCAGTCCTTCTATGTTCACCAGCAATACCATAAAAACACAAACAGTTCTAAGTAATGATAGCTAGTGATAAGACCGTTTATTAACCTGAGATAATATCAGGCATTCACAAACACGCACCGCACTCACCTTTACATTTGGTTCTTTAAGTTTATGATACGAAGTGTGATGTTTCGGACATCTTTAAGCAGACTGACTGCTTTGATCCCTGCCTTTGTTACCTAGCATGACCTGCGTACCATCGCCATTCCTGTCAATGCACCGTCCAGGAACTACGGTGTGAAAACTTTCCACTGAAACTCGAGGCATTTAATAGTAGAACAATGAAGATGACTAGATGTTACAGACTGCACCTACGCCCAGGTGTGTTACAATTGGGAGTATTATTAGTAAGCTTATAATGTAAACAAACATTATTTTTTTTACTCTAAGAATCCTGAGACATCTCCAGTTAGACTCTGTGATACTAAGGAGATCTGAAGTCCATGATCCTTACACCAATACAACATTTAACTGACTGTATATTACAATCACACCCCCAGTGTCACCCATATGAGGATGGGTTCCCCCTTGGGTCCGGTTCCTCTCAAGGTTTCTTCCTTTACCAATTTAAGGGAGTTTTTCCTTGCCACTGCTGCCTGAGTCACCTCAGACTTGCTCATAGGGGAATAAATACATACAGATTGTGAACTATATATATATATATCTAATAATAATCTAGAATTTTTATTCTGTCAATTCTTTTACTTTTATTATTTGTTATTTTCTTTATCATTAATTATGTTTACCTTCTGCTCTATGTTTATGTTCTGTAAAGCTGCTTTGAGACAATGTCTATTGTAAAAAGCGCTATACAAATAAACTTGAATTGAATTGAATTTACAAACAAAAATCCATTTGTGCAGCGAAACATGCTGAAATGCGACATGCTGCGGCTGAATAGTTATTGATTAACGTGTTTATAGGGCAGCGGTGGCTCAAGTGGTTACGGCTCGGGGTGGATGATCAGGGTTCAAGCCCCAGCGCTGCCAAATTGCTACTGTTGGGCCCTTGAGCGAGGCCCTTATGCATCACTGCTCCTGTGCTCTGACCCCAACCTCTAAAAGCTGAGACATGAGATGAAAGAATTTTACTGTGCTGTAATGTAGATGTGAAAAAAGAAAGTCTTCTACGGTCTTTTGTTTCAAACATGTTGCGACTGCATCTTTATCCCCATAGGAGTATGTAGGAATAGTTGGATTATGAGCTTACAATGTTTAATTTGAAACGAACATGTGTGACGAATAAGGAGGACTCGGGTATCGAGCTACATAACGATGATTCATGAAGCTGTGGTTCATCCTTAATCTCACATGCAGCATGTGCAGTATCACTTTAGCTAGACCGCTCCAAACAGTCCAAAGTTCTCATCTGTTGACCGGTTAAATAGGTGTGCGGTTGGCCGTAGGAGAACCCGTGCAGGGCAAAAAGCAAACAGCAAGAAGAAGGGTAAATAAATAAATAAAAACAGCAAACAAAAGAAGACGTTAGCTGGATGCGGATCTGAAGGAGAGGTGGCTCAGGCCGGCAGAGTCATGCAGATGAGTCAGGATACACTCATGTGTGTGAGGGAGGATCGCTCGAGCTGGAGCTCATCTACGCATGAAATTCACCTGATTCGACCCGAGACACGCCGTCCGAGCCAAATAAGAGTCAAAAATGATGCCTCGAAGCAAACGTGCAAATAACAATCCCAAGCATGTAAAACCAGTCTGGCTGTGATTGTGTGCGTGAGAACGCACTGCCTTGTCTGACCCCAAGCCATTAAGCTTCTGAGCGGCGTCTAGTGTGGCGTTAAATGTCACGCATGTACCGGCGAAAACACAAAACCTGACTCCCACTCGGATCCTGCGCACCAAAAAGGCCAGATAATCAAGCCCACATGAACACTTAAGATGAGTCCACCCTTCTGTTTCACCATCTGTTGCTGCTGCTGGCCGTGAGCCACCACACGAGTGTGACTGCTTTCCTTCAATCTAACAGCTCCTATCTGGTTATGATGAATTTACAGACTGCATGGCTTTTTACAGAGCTTCCCAACTTTCCTAACAACTATTCTATAAATAAATCAAATCCTTTTCATTTTGTTAGTGGAGGATAATCAAAACGCCGTCTATTAAAAATGGAGGAAACTGAAACAACCTTTGCGCACGTGTGAGCCACACAAATGATCCGGCATGCTAAAGGTTCTCCCTTAAAGAATCGTATGCCTCACCTAAAATAATCGCTCGGTCATTATGTTTCGCTAAGGACGATGATATCTGGTGAACGGCGTACGATTATACGGCGCTTAAATATCGAGAAAATTAAAGCACGTGCCGTTGAAACACTAAAACCGTGACACAGTTTAAACTCCACATCAGAGAACAGTATAACCTCAAATGTCACAGTAACACAGTTCGACACATCAGTAACTGTCTTTGTGTCTAAAAACACACAGCGTGTTCAGACCAGGACTGAGTCATATAACCAGACATCAGAGATATGGTGGTAAATCACGTCACTGCAGGTTTTCCTGAACTACTGACACGCTCTTCATTTTAGACTTTAACATAAATTAGGTTTTAATTTTAAAACCCAGTTTTTACCCTTTTGTTTAAAAAGCGTGTGGACAAATCGGTAGACCGAGTAGCCACAAACAAGCAGATTTCATGTCTACTAGGTATTTTTTAACAACAAAAATAGACACACAGACAGATAAATACATATACAGACAGACAGTTAGACATACAAGGACATATAAGCAGACAGAAAGAAAGACAGATTAATACATGTGAAAGCGATAAGCAAATCAGCTTACTACCATCTCAGAGATATAGCCAGAATTAGATGTTTTGTCTCAAGACAGGACTTAGAAAAACTTGTTCATGCTTTCATCACCAGCAGGGTGGATTATTGCAATGGACTCCTTACTGGGATCCCCAAAAAGACCATTAGACAGCTGCAGCTCATACAGAACGCTGCTGCCAGAATTCTGACCAGAACCAAAAAATCTGAGCACATCACTCCAGTCCTCAGGTCCTTACACTGGCTTCCAGTTACATTTAGAATAGATTTTAAAGTATTGTTACTGGTTTATAAATCACTTCATGGCTTAGGACCAAAATACATTACAGACATGCTAATTGAATATAAACCAAGCAGACTAAGATCATTAGGATCAGGTCAGTTAGAGATACCAAGGGTTCACTCAAAACAAAGTGCGTCAGCATTTATTTATTACGCCACCTATAGCTGGAATCAGCTTCCAGAAGAGATCAGATGTGCTTCAACAGTAGACACTTTTAAAACAAGATTAAAAACACATCTGTTTAACTCTGCATTTACTGAGTGAGCACTGTGCTGCTTCACACTGACTGTGCTGCTTCACACTGACTGTGCTGCTTCACACTGACTGTGCTGCTTCACACTGACTGTGCTGCTTCACACTGACTGTGCTGCTTCACACTGACTGTGCTGCTTCACACTGACTGCACTTTTTATCCAAATCACTTTTATTCCTGTTTTATTTTTTTTTAACATATTTTAAACAGTTTTTATTAAAATCACATTTAATTTCTTTAATTGTTATTTGTTTTTGTTATGATTTTATCGTGTTTCTTATTTTTCATATATATTTATTTTTCTCTTTTATAAACTGTTTTCTAATTTCTATGTAAATCACTTTGAATGACCCCTGTGTATGAAATGTGCTATACAAATAAACTTGCCTTGCCTACATATTCAGAGACAGACAGATATATACATAGACAGACAGACGTTCAGACAGATATACCAATAATAACAAGAATGACTTTCCCAAAACAAACATCTCTGTCTTACATATAGCCCATGCTTCAACTAAACACACTTCATGGTGATGTAACACATCTCAGTGTTGTAACAACAGCAACTCATTTTGAATCCCACCACCTGCTGCTACCAATCTCAGCGCACGCTTCAGCCGAGTCGTCATCTGGTGTTCAGTAGGACGGTTTGCATTAAGAGAATTAGTTAGCGTACGCTTTAGACTCGGGACGTACAAATGAAAGATTCTGACGAATGTGCTAGCTTGCTCGTTGATCCTTCTGCTTGTCCGTGCCACCAAACGAATAAAGCAGCGAAAACACGAGCAGAGGTTTATGTCATTAAGACCAAACGAAACGGCGTGTTGTTTATCAGGGTGACTTTACCGGCTCCACCCCCTACTTCCCCCAGTCATTAACAGTTCTCCACACCAATGACGCAAAAATAAAGGGACGACAGATGGCGGTATCGGTAACCTGTTTTTTTAAATATTAGTTGCGACTCGGACATGCCGCACGTGCGTATGTCAGGCCGCACCCTCTGCAGTATCTGGCTCACACACTAGGTGGAGCCTAACACACCTAAAGCCACGGGTGATAGCATCGCCGATCTGCAAAACAGGAGCTGATACATATAACCGTCAACTTCCTGGTTAAACGTAAAAAAACCGCCGACTACTATTTTGCAGACTTGTTTTTCGCGTTGTGAAGGTCAGCAACTAGGATAAATACTCAGTTACTGAAGAAGTAGAGAACTAGTTCACATTATGCTACTACAAGTAATACTGTATAACATTTCTCTGTTACTTTATTTCGTTTTATAAATGACTTGTCCATCCACGGACGCTAGCTTTCCGCTGACATGGTATATCGTGTGATTCCATACTGTACTTGAAGCTTAATTCTTCCGAGCTTCGGAAGGACCTTGAACTCCCAAGCTGCAGCTTTTTGACTCTGTGGCTAACCGGGGACTTCTGTAGCGTTATTTCTGACCCTGAACTGCCTCCTGATGAGATTTCTCTCTCTCTCTTTCTCTCTTTTGCATGTTCGTTTTGCAAAAAGGTGAACGTCTGCAGCTTTGGACTTTTCAGTGTAAACCCTGATATAATCACTGGAACTATAAATAACGTGTCTGTAGTAGGGAGTGTCGTTATCTCCTTCATCTCTTGAATCAATCCTGTGCAGTCATTAGCGAACCGGTCAGTGTTTTTTCCTAGTCGCTTCCTTGTTGGCACGGCGACAAAATTCCTGATGTACAACTCCCCGCTCTGGGGTGGCGTCTCACACAGGCGCTCTGGCGTTTATTTTCAGCCTGACATGGCTTTGTGAGCGAAAGGGTGTGTCTCGAATGGCCTGCAGACTCGAAGCAGTACAGACACTGCAGTGTGAATATTATTTAATTAATATGCACTGTAAACAGTGAACTTAGTGTTTTTTCTAACAGTACACAAAGGTCAGAGTGTGTGTGTGTGTGTGTGTGTGTGTGTGTGTGTGTGTGTGTGTTCTTGAAAATCACTTTTGACTGAGAGAAATCCAGGTGCTTATTATCAGACATCATGTCGGTTGCCGTTCTATCTTCTTAAAAGCTCTGCTGTCAATTATTACTGAGATTTGCAGGTAATGGCAAACTTTCGAACAAGAAAATCCTAGCAGGCAGAGAGAACAACTAGAACCCTGGGGTGTGACTTTTGGACAGGAGAACTTGACGCTACAGGTTGTCTTGGTGCCACGTTATTCAAGAGATTATTTGTAAGCCATCATAAATTTTGGCACCCTGTAACAGTAGTGGGGGTTACGACAGTTAATCCGGGATACACTGATTCATCCTCCGGTATAAATGTTCATCGTGAAGAGAAAAAATACTCTAACATATTATACATAATCCTGAAAGAATGTAAAGTGATAGAACAACAGAAAAAAAAAAGGTTTTCTGCTCTGGTATTCAAACAATTCTGAGATCCCGTTTGCAGTTTCGGGTTTAGTGACTCGTGTAATCACACCGAGTATCGCTGATCCAATCAGCCATCAGAATCATTTGAGAGAGAGAGACAGCTTCTCAAAAATATTCGTACTGAAGAAAAAAACTACTGAGTTTGTAGTCGTGCTCCGAGGCTGCCAGCAAGATTGTTAGCTTTAATACGGACAAAAACCGACAGTAATTAGAATGCGCACTGATTTAAATATCCACAGTTAAGCAAAGTGAGATTTTTTATTTTTTTTGGTGCAATCTTGCAATTAGTTTTTACCATTATTAAAAAAAAACATATGCGATGAGAAGTATGAAAAAAAAGTGCAGTGTCGAAGAGCAAAAATCTTTATCTATCGCACCGAAACCTTTATTACAGCCGTGTGAAAACGAGTGTGGGAGGCTGAAAGCCGATAAAAAAAAAAAGCTCACGTAGGTGAAGAAGTTGGTACAGTTTGCATCAGAACCCACTTTGTCTGATATTTGACCTCTTTATTTCCTGACTGCACATTCAGAGGAAACAAACTGCACTCTTTTGTTTTCTTCTCATTCACCACAGATACCAGTGTACGGGACTGGTTCGGGCTTGTTTATTGTTTGCAAGCTATCCCAGTCGGTGTAAACTGATTGAAACTTGGCTGAAATAAACAAACGTGGAGACGACGCAAGCGGCGTGTTTTTTGATTCCGACTGTCCAACCCTTTCCTTTCTGCAAAGTGCATTAGCTTAAGGTGAACAGTAACAGTAAACAGCCGAGGTGGCATCCAGCCAAGTACTGGCAAAGCTTCACATACGGCACATGTTGAAGGTTTAGTTATTTCGAAAACATCCGCGGACATTCGGTCTGTGCAAATCTACTTATTTTTGACTCTAGGTTATGATTCGGTTAAGGGTGGGGCAGGGGGGGTTGGATAGCTAACGTCAGCTTAGATGAGAAACTCTATGAGTCTATGAGTCAAAATAACGAATCGAAATCAAACGTGATTCGATTTGTTTTGCTGCTACAGCGTGTTAGGAAAAGTCTGGAAAGCTATAAAGAGACATTTCTCCAGGCTCTAGGTGTTACAACTTAACTTTCTCTCTTTGCTCTATTTAAAAGTATAAAACATTTAACGTTTAACTTTTTCCATCCACTTTCGTAATGAAAGCAGCACACTACACACACACACACACACACTAGATAAGACAGATCTGTTCTTACCTGGCATAGTTGGTGGTGAAGCTCTGTGTGGCAGTGAAGCTGTTGCTCGCTCTCTGCTGCATGGCGTTGTTTGTGTTTCTGAATCCTCGGCCCCACTCGTCGTCTGTAGCCTGTGGTGTGTATACGTTAAAAACAGGTTTCTGATCTTTCTGCTGGCTGCCGCTGGACACCGGGCTTCCGAAGTGGTAGCTCTGACCGCTTGATGTGCTGACGCCACAGATGGCGATGGAAACATTCCTCACTGGGTTCGAGAGGTCTGAGGTCACCTGACAGAAGCTTCTCCCGCTGGCGTTCTCCTGCTTGATGACACCCGGGGTGCACAGCTGGATCATGGGCTCCTTCTCCTGCTTGATCACCAGGGTCGGCCTGCCTGTGGATATGCTGGAAGGAGAAACGGCTGCACCGTTGATGTTACTGACAGTGGTGGTGGTGGGGCTCAACATGTCTACAGCCTTAGAGTCCTTGTCAGAAACTATGTCTCCGAGCAGAGAGTCGTCGACCAACGGAGGGAACTCGTCATCTCCCACGTAGAAATCTGTGGGTGACTCGGGCAAGCCGAACTCTTGCAGGAGGTCCATGGTGTTCTCACTGAAGAGCTTCGGTGTACCGGTGTCTGCATCTTTCCCGAAAGGATCCTGCTCTAGATCCATGTCCCTATTCCCCATTGGTGAGAAGTCCTCATTTTTTAGAGGGGAAAGAGTGGGATCCCCTCCTCCGATTAAGGAGTCCATAGTCGGCAAGGAGCTGTTGAGATCGGCAATGCTAGCCTCCAGACGGGAGAAATTATCCCCCATGCTGTAAAGCCCCAGGGAGGACTGCTGCTGATAGGACTGCAGAGACCTCAAGTCCTTCCCAACCATTTTTAGGTCTGGGTCCTCCACGTAGAGCTCCAGAGGGGACGGTAAAGTGATGGTGATGTCCTCCAGAGGGGGGGTGTTGCTCACACCATTGGGGAGATCTCCAGTAACTGGCTGCAACAGCGGGCTGACAGGAGGCACTACAGTGGTTGGGGCAAATGACATGGCGCTGCGTGCTCCGTTGTGCAAAACTCCCTCAGCTGGGCTCTCGCTGAAGTTCAGCGGTATCAGAGGCTCATCTCTCTTAGTGCCGTTCTTCACACTTCCTGGCTCCATGTTTCACTGCTGTGGTGGAACCCAAAACACACACAAAAAAAACAGCTTTAAAACCACAAACCAGAAAGATGGTGCTCTTTGACATCTGAACATATAATATTTTACATAATATAATTTTTTATAATTCTTCTGCTCAATTTTGCTCATACTCCTGAGCTGCTTTTAACTCCAAAATTATTGGCACCCTTCAAGAGTATGGGCAAAAAATTATGACACAAAAAAAGAAACAGACTGCTTAAATTGTTCCACGGAAACATGAACAGAAGCTACTTACCTCTGCTGTAACAAAAATAAAACTTTCATATAAACAAAAAAAGAACCAAAAATATTGGCACCCCAATAATATTTTTAGATTAATGCAAAATGAATTAAGATTTTCTTCAAATTAATTAAATATCCCAGAACACAACCACAACCCTAATTTCAAATGCTAGCAGTAAATAATACTGTCAATATTTAGCCCGATGAGAAAGCATGAGAAGGGGCAGATATTGCAAAAGATGATCTGTTCTGGACACCACAAAAAGGGACTCTGTGCTGTTCCTCTCTCCAGGGGAGGATTCAGCTAATATATAGCACAAAAACTACTGGCAACATGGAGGATGTCAATAATTTTTGAGCTGACTCTATGCTTTTGCATAACAAAAAAGCAATGTAGGTCACGAGTGCACAAAACTTGCATATGCATGACCCATAAACAACCAAATACACAATACCTTTTGTACCGTTGGAGTGGAAACGCTTTTTCGGGAACATTAATAATGACATCATGTGTTTACATGGAACAGGGTGTAATTAGGTGACACCAAATTTCTTTTAAGTTTGATTTGGAATATTGATACGAACAGGAAGTGTTTGGAGAACTTGGCCTGATTTACACAACTGCCAATAGCTTTTAAGACTTACCACACCCCCAATATTATATGACAGCAGCTTTGTGTACTAACTAAGCAGTAAACTGGCTGAATTCCTGTCAACTTGAATAAGTGTGATGCCACAGACGGCGTGACGCGGCATGTTTTTTGGAGTTGCGGTAAGAGCCACACAGTATGATCACTACGATGCATCTGACACAAGTCCTGGTGGCATATAAAGACGGACGCTTCAATCGGTCTGAAGTAGCGCTATGCTAGCAATGAGCAAGTAGAAATTGCTGTTTAGAAAACACTAAGTAATAAACTTCATCCACTCTCAACTAAAGGACAATAACGAGCCTGAATACACGCAACCAGAAGCATGTAAGACGAACAACAAACCATGTTTGCTGATAATGTGCTGCTGTTGGAAAGAAATGAGGGGGCGGGGCTTATGCAAAATGGAGACATTCAATTGGACGAACGTAAGACTAGTACTGGATGTGTCGTAAAAAAAATAATGAAGCGACAGAAGAGAAAGTAGAACATCTCCAAATCTAATTTTCCCCCTTGTATGACATTGTTTGCATGTAGTTTGCATGTTCGCCCCGTGCTTCCGGGGTTTCCTCCGGTTTCCTCTCCAGTCCGTAGACATGTATTGTAGTCTAATTGACATCTCTAAATTGTTCGTAGTGTGTGAATGAGTGTGTAAGACTGTGTGGTGTTCCCCACCTTGTATAACACTAACGCTCTGGTGCAAAAGTCTCTGAAACACAGATGATATTCACCTCACCTGTGTTTACCTGCAATAACACACCTGACTCAACCTGATCAATAACAAAGCTTTCATGGGAATAAAACGGCTGTCACTAAACCAGGCAGTGCACTGGACCCTAGACATGTCCTTTAACTCAAAACAAACCGCTATAGAAGTGCAGTAGACTATTGAGTAGATTATTTAGTAGACTATTTAGTAGACTAGCACTAGTTTACACACAGCCACAGGTTACTGTTATCAAAAACAAGCTCTCACTGTAACTAATACCATAAGAAAGAGGCCTGCTACTGGAGTCGCACATACACTCACACACATAAGAAAATGTCGCAGATGTAAACATTACAATTGTAATAATAATAAAAAAAATAATAATAATACAAATAATAATCCACGCTGGACTATATTTAAATTAGAAGGTCAAAATGACACCAAGACCAGCAATGTCACGGTGTCATGGGCAACGCAATGCAGTTTAGCTAGCTAAGCTAAGCTAACCCGGCTAAGCTATACTAAGCTAAGCTAACCTGGCTTAAAGAGCACCGATTTATTTCAAATGCGGATAAAACATTTTTCCGAGGTATATCACCTATTAAAACGAGTCTGAATCTGTCTAAACAATACGTACCGTTCGATGTTTAAGTTCCTGTTTTGTTTCGGTGCCTCATCTGACATGGTTTTGTTTAGTATTTTGTGTTTTGTTTGTTTTTTTTATTCCTTCCCCTCTGCTGCTAGCCGTTAGCAACACCGAGCACTTCTCCAACCAGTCCGTCAAAGTCGTTTCAACAATCTTACAAGTTTAAAAACAGCGCAGGAGAAAAAAATCCGTGCATCCAAAATTCCCATCCGGTTGAAATCACAAAGCGAGGAATGATCAGAGAAATAAAACTCCTCGAGTCCTGTGTCAACTTTAACCAGCTGCGAACAGGCGCTAACTTTGCTATAAAAACATTCAAAATGGAGATTTTTACAGTTAGAGCTGCGTGTTTACAACTTACACCGCGACCTAATGGTTATAACGCGTCATGACAACTGTACGCTTTTTATAATAATGACACGAGCTCTGTTACGCCAGGTCATATGGCACTGGTGATGGTGAACAAGCGTCTAAAACAAGCCAAAAAACGCACAACAAACCTGATCAACATGTCAAACACCAGAAAGGTTGCCAGATCTGTAGAATTACATTTTCACTTCTTCCAGCATGACAATGCTTCTGTGCACAAAGCTCATACCTGCTACAACACAAATAATACCTAAATATCAGAGGTGGGAGTAAGTCACACACGTGCAAGTCACAAGTAAATCCCAAGTCATGAATGTCAAATCAAAGTCAAGTCGAGACCTTTTTTAATATTTGTCAAGCAAGTCTCAAATTTGCAACTTAAGTCACACTCGAGTCAATTCATATGACTCGAGTCCCCCATCTCTGCTAACTATCTAATCTAAATAGATTAAACTAATACCTAACTACCTAATACGTAACTAACTTGTTTCGCAGACGTTCCACAACATGAAATATACTTAATAATAAGAGACGAATGAGTTTTATTTTTTAATAATATTTTTTTAAAAATGAATTCACTGTAATTGCTGTGGTTCAAGAGGTATTAAACTCTTCAGAACATGCAATTATAGGAAACTAATCAACTCCATATCGCTCCACCTCGTCAGTGATTATTTGCCTTGCCCCCAGATATTGTATTCATTGTTTATAACTAATATGATATTTTTAATGTGCTGGGAATCTGCTTGTATATGAACGGAAAACAAAAAACAAAACAAAACAAAAAACAAGAAACAAACAAGCAAACCAACAAAAACATGGTTCGTTCATCTATATCAGATAATAAACCAATGCCAGACCATGTCTGTCAGCAGTGTCATGAGAACAACATACACCCGGAACAACATACAGTAACGCAATAAAACCACAGTTATGTTGCATCATAGATGCACACTAGCTGTTATCTATTTGTCAAGTCAAGTCAAGAAGCTTTTATTACTCTAAACTTTATTGTAAAAACTATATAACAATATCATTTATAAGCATGTAATAAACATTATTCTAATGATCTCAATGCACTGGAGTAATATCATTGTAGTTTTAAATATTATTATCATGATTAAGTTTCAAGCTTATTGTCATGTGCATAAAGATTATTGTCAAGCTTATTGTCACGTGCTTAAGCATGTACAGTGAAATTCTTATGCTACATTAGTACATAGATGTAAACTAGTGTGTAAAGTCACCAAGTGGCATAATAAAGACATCTTTTATAACAAATAATGAATAAAGAAACGCAGAAGAAACAGAACAGAAGAAAAACCTTAGTCTGAATATATGTGAAAACTATGGTCCTGGCAACACTTCCACTAGGTATTTGCCTGGACATGTGGCAAATGAACGATCATCCCTATCCTATAATTAGTGTGTCTGCAAAAAATGAAAAAAAGAATAAATATGATATGATAGGAACATCATTAAAGGGAAAAATGTGATAGTCCAAGTCCAAGTAAAAAAAACATCGTTATTTTTTATGTCGAATTAATAAAATAAAATATTAAAAATGTTTTACTAACACCTCTAACTACATTAGACTATTCTACAGCACTGTAGGTACATTAGCGTATGCTTAATTTCTGGGTGAGATAAAAATGAAAGAGTGAAGCATCTCTGCAGCCATAAAGATCACACTTCTCACCAGGCAATGCATCAGTTTGGGCAAAAAAAAAACTACAACAAAAAACTAAAATTAGATTAAAGATTAAGATAAAAAAAGATTAGTTAAAGAACAAAGAAGGTATGAAAATTTAGTTACACTTCTATAAAGATTAATAAAAATAAAAAAGGCAAATAAAAGGTCAATTTGTTAAATTGCGCGTTGTGTTTTTGATATATTTATTGGTTTTATCTTTATTTTTATTCTACATTTGATCTGTGAACAGCACAATATTCCTATTATTCTATCATTCCAAAGATTTTATTAAACATTTTTATGCACATCGATTGCATTCTATATTATATTATGTTTATATATTGTACAATTTGATTTATATATAATTGTATATAATTTCATTAATATAATAAAGTAGTAGTAATAGTAATATTTTATGTCACTGAATCAGCTATTCATTAAGGTATTTTTTATTTTTTTATTTTTATTTATTTCTTGGCATATTTATTTCTTGACATATTTCTTCACTCAAGCTACCTTCAATTCTCTTTCAACAATACTGATGGTTGCAAAAGCCAAGACAAGCCTCTGCCTGAACCAATAGCAGTGGTGTGAAGCTAAAAGAAGCATTCTCAGGTGTGTTATCATTGGCATCTCAAACACACAATCTGGATAGATTCCCAGATAAAACGGCTAAATCGTGCAGGCTTGTAATCTCGGGAACAATACACGCAAGAGCGAAAGAAAGAAGACACACAACATTGAACCTCACTGAATTCTGAAACAAGATCTCTGTCATTATTGTTATTATTATTATTATTATTATTATTATTATTATTATTATTATTATTATTATTATTATTATTATTATTATTATTATTATTATTATTTCAGATTTCCTTTGAGGAAATGATTAGAACTAAATACCACAATGTTATTTACATTAAATTACATTTTAGTACAAAAGTTTGCACACCAAAAAGAGGACAAATTTATTAATACCAACAACACATTTATTTAACTTATTTAATTATCACAAGGAAAAATGTTTAATTAGTTTATGTTAAGATATTAAAGTTCATTCGTCTTTTTTTTTCCGCTCACGCCCATGGTAGAATCTGTAAGAATTACCTAACCTTGAACACCTTGGACACATAGTAAAAAAACCCCCGCAATCTAACCATTTCAAATTGAACAAATATTCTCTAGCAATATTTACGTTTTTATAACTGCAAATCCGACCTCTTTCAAATTTGCACGCTCCTCACCGCCGTCTGTTTTAACAGCGCTAAACCCTACTGGCTAGCTAGCTATCTTTGAGATGAATTTGATTTTCTGTTTCAGTTTCAAGTGGATCACATTTAATCTGGTTATGTCACCATGGTAACATAGAGAACACTCCTAATCTTCTCCAGGGCAGGTTAGATTCAGGAATTTCTTTTATAATATAATAAAGCTTTTACAGAGGACACAGTCTCACATTTACCTAAACAGTCGATTTGAACAAAACGTCGATGATATTTCAAGTACAATATATTTCCTGATTATTTATATATTAGAGATGTAGACTTTTCACAGAGGGAACTGCATTTTTGTATATTATTTGTCGGTTTGTACGGCATCATATTTCCCAATCCACTCACCACTGCTACTGTATACTTCGAAAGAAAAGAACAAATACACAATGATGACTGTTTTCAAATTACAATACATCCTAAAGTGTATTACTTGATGTGTATTTGTCAACAATTCCAAGTTTTTTCTTCTTACATGTTAGTTCCTCTTATCACACAGCTAGAAATTCCCATTTCTAAGTAATCTGTCTCTTTTACTCATTCTCAGAGAGGAGAGGTCAAACCTGTGAGGATCCTGAGGCATCTAGTTGGACTCCGCTTCATGATGATTTCAGACATTCAAAGAGGAGATGCCAACTACTGTATGTGGTGTTTGTATGTTGGTATTAAACGTTTTGTACTATACTTTTTATGTTCTGTGAAGCTGCTTTGAGACAATGTCCATTGTTAAAAGTGCTATACAAATAAAATTTAATTAAATTCTTGAAAGAGACAGTAGAAAGACTAAAGAAAATACTGCTTGTCATGGTATTATGAAACTGCAAGACTTACCCATAGTGACACTGGAGGCTCCTTCCATAAATGTTAAATAGTGACGTAACATATGGCTAAGTACGGTGACCCATACTCAGAATTCGTTCTCTGCATTTAACCCATCCAAAGTGCACACACACAGCAGTGAACACACACACACCGTGAACACACACCCGGAGCAGTGGGCAGCCATTTATGCTGCGGTGTCCGGGGAGCAGTTGGGGGGTTCGGTGCCTTGCTCAAGGGCAACTCAGTTGTGGCCGGCTCGAGACTCAAACCCACAACCTTAGGATTACGAGTCAGACTGGTCTAACCATTAGGCCACGACTTGCCAAATAGTCATCTCTTATGATAAAAAACATTGTGTCATTATTTAGACCATCTGTCGTACACGTTTGCACGAATGATTTGTTACTACAGAAACGATTAATGTATTAAACAAAAGCATTACATACACACAAACCTATACTACATACTTTCTTCCCAATCAGAATTAAGAACAAAGACAGCTAATTGTAAAGTGCTAAATTCTCAGGTCACTTCATCTGCCTGTAAAAGATGACTTGTTTGTTTGTAGCTTAAATGTAATTTGTTAACTAACTATGAATAATGAATTAACAGCTGCACTTTAGTCGTTATAAGCTTTTAATGGAATTCCCAAGAGCAACTAATGTTTGGATCACATTTACATTCTTGCAGCACATCCCTAGAGTTGTCCACAGTTTCTACTTGCATGTATTACAGTTAATCAGCTTTAATAAATCCACAGGCAGAATAAATCCAAATCAACAGGCAAGGACCAGAAATAGCTATCAGAAACGAGCAAACAATCCAACAAGACAAGGCATAAAAACGTGATAAAGTTTAATTCCCCATCCAGGATTCAAACCCAGGCCACAGGAAAGACAGTGCAGGAGCCTGACTCTGGTCCACCAATGGAAAATTGAACTGAATTAACATTATTTTATCCTTATTAAACCATTCAAATATCTAAAAAATTAAGCGCTGACAAATGTTTTTGTGATGAAAAGTTTTCGGCTAACTGACTGATGTTGTTCGTTTAAAGATATTCATTCATTCATTCATTCATTCATTCATTCATTCATTCATTCATTCATTCATTCATTCATTTTCTTCTGCTTTTTATCCGAACTTCTTGGGTCACGGGGAGCCTGTGCCTATCTCAGGCGTCATTAGGCATCAAGGCAGGATACACCCTGGACGGAGTGCCAACCCATCGCAGGGCACACACACACACACTCTCACACACACACACACTACAGACAATTTTCCAGAGATGCCAATCAACCTACCATGCATTTCTTTGGACCGGGGGAGGAAACCGGAGTACCCGGAGGAAACCCCCGAGACAGGAGAACATGCAAACTCCACACACACAAGGTGGATGCAAGAATCGAACCCCCAACCCTGGAGGTTTGAGGCAAATGTGCTAACCACTAAGCGACCATGCCCCACCCTCGTTTAAAGATATTAAGGGTTAAAACTCATTTGAAGAAGTGAGGTAAGACTTGAGGTCCTAGGTGGAGTCCAGCAGAGTGGATAGGTGTATTTAACACATCACAGTTTATCATCACTTTGTAATTAGTTATCATTATGTGCTTGAAATGTAAATAAAAAAACTTTTTTAACATTGTTTCCTAAAACTGGATGTAGATTTAGATCCCCAACAATGCACTACGAGGCAACATAGGCGAGCAAAAACCTGCTGAAACATCATGCAGAAAATCCATGAAAGCATCAGCCTCTGGATTGTGGTACTGGATTGCGTAAAATTCAGAACTGAGTATGTTACAGGAAATTGACTGCGACAACTGACAATATAATTGTATTCTTAAAATCCAAAGCATCACAGCTTGGTTTGGGAACAGCACCAAGCAGGACAGGGTGATGCGATCAGCTTAGTGTATCATCCGTACTGAGCTCCCTGACCTACAGTCTATCTACAGCAAGTGCTGCTGGATCAAGGCCAGGAAGATAGTGAAAGACCTATATATATATATATATATATATATATATATATATATATATATATATATATATATATATATATATATATAAATATAATATCTGTACATATTATATTCCTATTTTCTAAAGATTTTTCTACTTCCCTACATGTAAAGTAAATTATATTTTTATTGTATTCTCTAATTGTATTCTATTCTATACGTTATTTATTTAATTCTATATATATATATATATATATATATATATATATATATATATACACATATATATATATATATATATATATATATATATATATATTTTATATGACAGTTAAAAAAAGCACTTCACTGAATGTTGTATTTTATAAAGTAAAGTTTTTATTAAAGTATTAAAGTAAACCTTTAAAAATCTAACATTCTGGGATAATATGATTCCTTCATGAGTCAATATTTTTTGAAACACAGAAACATTTACTTTATCAGATTAATGAACAAGGGGCAAACCATGTATTGAACAGGTCACACTAATTAAACATGATTTAAACAGAGTGTTTCAAACTGAATAATAATTTATGTATGGCATTGATTTGATGTCGATGGAGGCGATAAACAAATACACACTCAGCTAAACTGAGGTGAAGGTGTAACTGCATCAATATTGCTGAAGTAGTTCAGTCTTCAGTGTTTCTTGAAGGTCGTGAAAGAGAATCTGCAGAGCAAATGAAGTACCGGTCTGGTTTTGGACCAGGTGGTGACGGTAACAAATGGTGACATTTACTTGCATCTGCGTGTGGATTAATGAACTTTTTTTTTTCATTCTAGCATTAGTGGCTTGGGCTGAATTTTTTGCAGCTACAGCAAGACATCAGTGTGAAAAGAAGGATATAATATGTGGGGTTTTTTTTTTCATCATCTACAGCAATTAACAATGCAAGCTGACAGGATAGACAAATAGACAACAGAGCATTACCTCAGTGGTGTTATATAGAAGGGGAGGAATGGCTCAGTAATAAAGGCTTTGGGCTGCTGATCACAAGGTTGTGTGTTCCTTGACCAAAACCTTCAACCGCTTAGGTGTATTCTATGCCAATTTTATGTAGCTTGAAAAATAGGGTCAGGCATATATAATTCTGAGAGGCTTTCATGTTGGGAGATTGCTCTGATGAAGTTTGTGAAGGTTATTTGGTCATCATCTTTGCCCCTGAAGTAAAGCTTGACAGTGATATATTGAACATTGGCATCTGTCAGTAGGAGGAGATGTGGCATGATGGTACATTGGGAAGGATTGCCAATCATGAGTTGTCTGTTTTTCTCCTAAATCCCAACAAAATACCAGTACGTGGATTGTTTATTCAAAATTGCCATTCGGTATGTACATGTGTTTTTGATGTTCTTGTGATGGACCAGGGTCCTATCCTGAGCGATTTCCCATCTCATGTCCCTGGGATACATTCTGAATCCACCGTGATCCTTTTGTTTCTCAGTGAACCTCATGTGTACTGTCAAAGTTAGTCTGGAATCAGGATGTGAGATAATGAAGCCAATCATAAATAAGAGGTGAGAGATATTATTGCTCTTTGTGTTTCTTAAAGCCAAAGAATTAAAGACAAGGAATTAACCACAGGCTCAAAAACAAGGAATACATTACTACACTAATCCAAAAAGCAGAGAAGATGAAAAAGGCAAAGAGTCAGTATTGAGTGCAAATTCCTTTTGGGTTTTTAAGATTAGAAAGATAAACAATGGCAAGCCACCGCAAATGAATGCTGAAACAGTGGAAGCATTGCACAGGGGAGGTGTGGCCTGGGCTGGGGTAATAAACGTAGGGCAAAAAGTAGCTTAGATTGCTTTAAGAATAAAGGTAATGATAACATGAGATGGAAGTATGTACCTGAACAAGTGTCCCATGTCTGAAATACTGCGAAACACCATAAATGGAGTAAAAACCTATTCTGGGTGACACTACATGATAAAATAATTTGTATCGTTGTCAATGATTTACAATTTTCTTATATACTGTACAGTATATGGAAATAATGAGACATTCTACAAATGAACTTTAGATTCAGTTTAACATGTAAACATGGATCACAGCCAGAGCACAATTTATATCAGCTCAAACAGGTAGGTGTGGAACAAAAATCATTTTGGACATGAAGTAGTAAATTCAGGTCATTTATCTTTGTAACTGTTAATATTTTGAAACTTTTTAGGCTTGAAAAACTGTAAGCAAATATCCAGGAAATTGTTGTGAGAAACAAATTAATCATTTTATTAATTTTACTTCAATTATATTTGAATTAGATTAGATTAGATTCAACTTTATTGGCATTGTGCAAGGTACATGTGCAGAGCCAATGAAATGCAGTTAGCATCTAACCAGAAGTGCATAGATGGCTTATTTACAAGTCGTAGTGTAATAAATAAGGGTATGAGGTTATACAGAAGGTGTAGTAATTTGTCCATATAACTGAATAAGGGTAAATATAGTGTGGTTTTTATACAAGTATGATACAGTATGAAGTGGTATGACAGATATAGCTGTACAAACGGAATGTCATTATGAATATATACATACATATATATATATATACAGACTAGACAGAATAAATATGGATGGACACAGAAGTGTAATGATAGTTTTTGGGTGGTGCAAGGATGCATGATTTTAAAGTGGTGCAAAATAGTGCAAAACACAGAAGAAAAGTAGTACAGTGGTGATTTTTAACACCATATCAGCTGTTCAGTGCTAAATGACTAAACATATGATCTTTAGGTCTGTGTTGATTGTAGAGCTGACAAAGCGAACAAATGACCAACGAATGAACGAAAGAACAAACAAACGAACAAACTGAGGATGATGATATGTGAAATTGTGCTCATAGGTCAAAAATTATCCAACATTATTATCATCGTTAAAAACCATGTGTTATTTTTCAAATCAATCCTCTATATTCTCTATTTATGGACACTTTAAAAAAATTGTAGCTACTTCAATCATGAGTTATATTTTATGGTTTCAAAATTGTAACATCAACAATAATCTTATGAATCTACAGGTTGTTCATGTGGAGCCATCCTCATGTAGTTTTCAGAGAATGAAATTCCAGGATAGATCAGGCAGGTCCAGAAAGTAGAAGGGGCCAGGATCACTGGTGGAGAGAGAGAGAGAGAGAGAGAGAGAGAGAGAGAGAGAGAGATATTACAAGGTTTGCTCATTGTCATACAGTGGTTAAAGGATAGTTAAAATTTCACCAAACACTCTGTGCCATGAATCATTTAGATCTGCTCCAAAAAAAACATAATTAGAAAAAAATATAATTAGAAAAGAGTGATTCCTAACTGGGGCTTTGGTCCTAGTAATAGGAAGTTCTACCCCTTGCTGTTGCCTTCACTATTCTAGGTACCAACAAACAGCCTACACCTTTTGAACAAAGAAGACATGCCAGATCATAAAAGACCAGAAGACCGATCAGATACTGTGGCATGAGACCAGGCATTTTATAATCAGTGGAAAATTTGATTGTGAGCCCATGCAGTGTGGATAAGATATGGGTGATATTTGGTTGCTAGATAGGATTATGCTGTATAATGGTCTAACTGGTGCTTGCTTATTCACCTACTGGAACATCCAGACATTAAGGCAATACAATAATACAACCAAGAGGCATCAAAACATGAACAAGTTTGTAAACAAAATGCATGCTATCTTAGTAATATTAGCTACATGAACTTCAAATAAGAGACTGGAATCAATTAGCACCAGTTCTTTTACTGCTGCACATGACGAAACCGATGGGCCATCCAGAGCTAATCTGTAATCCAGAGCTGAAAGCTTACCTCTATCTACATGTTGTCCTAGTAGAAGTACTCATGTCTGAATACTTGTGAATTACAAAATGAAGTAGAAGGGAGTTAATAAATATCTAGTAAATGATGCCCTACATTCTTCTACATACTTTATGATGCTGGTGCCTCTCATCTGGGTTTGATGAAACATGCAACTGTGTGTCATAGGCATAACAATGGAAACTATTACCATGCTTGTGAATAATTTTACCCAGAGGAAGCATATATATGGCAATAGGAGCATTGGGCCTAAAAAAGAACCGATTTGGACCCCAAGCGTTTGCATCTAAAAACTGATAACAACCAGATAAATACCAATAGCATTTTCCAGCCTTTTTATCATCATAACTTGCAAAATTATATCCAAAGTATGTTCTTCTCCAGCGATATATATTTATGGCTGAGATATTTTGATCCCAAAAATGGGAAATGGTGAAAAAGAATAATATAGTAGAAATATTATCTGTTACATTATCTTTATACTTTGTCTTTATATCTTTATATAATGGCAATGACATTATACTATAGATATATAAATATTAAATGGCTACATACTTTGTGTTGACACCTAACCAAAGTTGGCGGACTGTAGCATTATTGTACTGTATATTATGCCCTGTTCCAGCATGACAATTCCCCTGACATAATTTGAGTGGTAGAGCTTAGCATTTTACACAAAGCCCTGTCCTCAACACTACTGAACAATTGGGATGAAATGGAGTTTAATACAATAACAAGGGAGGAACATGTTACTACATGTTAATGCCCATGGTTCCTGAAAGACATATGGGTCTTCTAGTAAGGTGTTCAGAGACACTACATTTGGCCATTTAAGTGTATCTTTTACATAATTGTTATATTAATTGCCGGTGTTACTTCTAGCTTATTTATGACTTATTCTCATTTAGATGCTAGTTACAGAATCGAGCTGCACCTTACTGTACTCACTGTCCTTTCTTTGGCTATAATATCATGACATTTTCCCTTTTTGTCTTTCATTTTCAAGGTTATCAAGATAACATCTGTAAGCAGGTACAATAACTGCATTGGTTCCAGCTGGTTGTACACAGTGATAAAAGGGTTAATAGGAAAAAAACAACAAAGGATACGATATAGAACGTAGTACCTAGTACCGTATAAATAAATAAGTACCATAGTACCTAGTACCATATAGTATAAATAATTCAAATAGAATAAATATGATATGGAAGCTGCAAGGTGAAATTCAAAGCCAAAGAAAAGGCAGGCAAAGTTTTGTTTTCTTTGACAGTTTACAATAAATTATTAAAGACATGTCCTGCTTTTATGAAAGTGTCTGGTACATTCTGTCATTAAACATGGCCAAAAAACCACCCACGATTGCAGAAAGAGGAACTTGTTAGAAAATATTTGCTTGTTGTCGCATTATTAAAGCTACAAACCCAAACTTATGATTAAAATGTGATGCCATTCAATCCAGTGGTGTCTGCATTTCCAGGCCCTCCACTAAACACTTGTGTATAGTAAAGAAGAGACAAGTGTAAGCCTTGTTGGCTCACTTATTTTTATTTCAGAGATGGTTCCTTGCATGTACAAAGCTTTTAGATGTGAAAAAATACAGCAAGTTCGACTGTCTAACTATACAGTCTTGCACGTAAAACGTACCTCTGGACAATTCCGATATGTATTTTATTTCCCAGCTGTGTTTTTCCTGTTTTATTACTGTATATAATCTCTTCAGTTTGTTCTTTACCCTGTCAGAACATTAGGCAAGAGCTGGATAGTATTCTACACTGCCAAAAAGTCAGAGTAATAAATATACACAGACACTACGGATGACTCACTTGCCTGATATAACCAAGATTGAAATACTAGAATTCAGAAAAACACAAAAACATGTCCTGGTTGTATACAACATCTGGTTTATGAAACAGCAACATTTGGGCTATGATATCCCCAGGGAGGAAAATGGGATGAATATTATTTAGAAAATAGAAAGAGTTAGTATAGCATTTACACACACACACACACATATATATATATATATATATATATATATATATATATATATATATATATATATATATATATATATATATATATATATATATATATATATATATGCATGCTGTAGCATTAAATACATACTAGCATAGTGCAACTATGGGATTTTAAAACAATCATCACAACACATATATCATGTGCGGTTATAATGAATATATACACACGTTACTCCCTCTCGCACACACACATCAAGCGCCAACACAATTTGCAAATGTCGGTTTAGTGTCTTTTGTTATGTAGCGCTCTGTCTTCGCTATCATGCTCTCTCTCACACCCCCCCCCCCACACATATTACTAAACTTTTAATTGGCACAAAAGTGTCATACTACTGCAAAACATGCACAAAGCTTTTAATCACTTCAAATGTTTATTTCCTTGAAAATATCTTTTTACCTTCCTATGTATTTTTTCTTTTAATACAAAGCTACTGCTATATCTTGCTGTCCCCAAATTACACACATGGTTGCCTTTATCCTAGTATTATGTTCTGTGTAACACACACACACACACACACACACACACACACACACACACACACACACACACACACACACACACACACACACACACACACACACACACGTCTTACTATCATTGTGAGGACCTTAAATATTCACATCATTATTAATGAAGTTATTTTATGCAATGCTACACCTAAATCTAACCCTCACCTCAACTTGAGTAAACAAATAGAACCATTTTGACCTTTTAGACTTTTTTTATACAAAGTTTTGCCTCATTTCCCTTATACGACCATCAAAATGTCCCTGCGTAGTATCAGAAACAAATATCCTTAAAATATTTCAATAAAGTCTAAACCTGTGATGTAATTACTTCCTCAAGGTGTTTTCACGCTACCTCCCAGCAGTAAACCACAGAAACAGTTGTTGACAAGGTGGCTGTGATGATGAATGTTTCAGGAGAGAGCAATCACATTATCGATTACACTCACATATGTTTTTGCTGATGACCACAGTCCGAGCCCAGATTAATGAGAGAGCTTGCAGGATATGAATCATTTAACATTACTTCCCATGTGTTACGAGCACTGCTGTAGTGTAATCCCTCATAAAATGTGGAAAGGTTGTTATCCAATAAGTTTAACCTTTAAAATGGTTGTCATAGCAAGCTTGGCACACTGAAAAGGAAGATGCTTTTTGCAAGGATATTTCAATCCAGAGGTTGACACTTGTGTTGTCGCAGTATCCCTGGTCAAAATGTACTGTCTAGTCTAGAGTAGTTTTCATTACATGTGATATTTTGCCAGAAATGAAAAATAAATAAATAAACAACAACAACAACAACAACAACAACAACAACAACAACAAAAACAACTTATTATAATTTAAATCATTTTGAGATATGATACACAATGGTTTATTCATCCACTCATTCACACAGGATTAATTTAGTATACAGTGTTCAAACCAGTATAACGCTTTAAATATGGTGTAAAGTTTAATACAACAGACCCTCTGGAGTTCTGGCCAAATATTTAGAGTAGTGTCTGATTACTGAAAGGACTTTGCATTATCTATACAGTACAACAACTGCGTCTGAATTGTAACAATATCTTAAAAAATACAGCATCTTTAACTTTACTATAAAACTAGCAAGACTCTAGGCAAGCATGACATCTCCAAACCAGAGAGAGAGAGAGAGAGAGAGAGAGAGAGAGAGAGAGAGAGAGAGAGAGAGAGAGAGAGAGAGAGAGAGAGAGAGATTATGACTGGTGTTGTTTATTGTGTGTTTGTTGCCTTTTTGGACTCCTTTATCATCCTTTATAATGTTGCTCCCATTTATAACAGTTCGGCTGAAGCCCGGACTTTTTTTAGGGTCATGATTGTTTCGTTTTGAGGTTTTGTTCAAACCGACCATCAAAAAATATCCTCGCTAATGAATATTTTTTTTATTGGTTGTTGCCAGATTTCGGCATTTTTTTTTGATTGGCTGATAAGTGTCAGGCTTGACTAAGTGGTGCGGACAGATACATTTTGGGTGCTGTGGCTTATTAAATAGGCTATATGATAAATAGTCAAAAGTTTTTCTGCGTGAGAAATACCATATGTGGCTAGAGAGCGGGAGAAAAGACTGAAATGAGTGACTGTCACTCTCAATGCGTGACACTTGACAGCCCTGAACTAGTCATCAAACGTACTGAAGCAACAAAGCAAACAAAGCAGAGCTTTGGCATCTCCTGCCTTTTCATATTAGCACATTTTCAGTCTTAAATTATTTTTCCAATCTTAACATTCCATTCTAATGTTTGCTTAAATACAACAGCTTTAATATCAGAAATACAGGGTACTTGTTAGCCATGCAAGCAAATGTTTGCTAGCTAGCAATCACATTGCCTGCCAGTTAAAATGCATGATACGGCTGTTGCTAGCTACTTGAATAGAAATTGTATATAAAAATATAACTGAATTTTCATAAAAAAAAACCAGATACTTACTCTCTATTTATATTTGACAATTATACTTTCATCAAGTAAACACTGTTAAGATAGCTAGACTCTTCTGGCACAAAACTTTCAAATCGTTAGCTAGCAAAGTTAGCTAACTATCTATGTGGTTAGCTAAATATCTATGTACGACTGCTTTGACAGATGCATTAAATGCTATTAAATACTTTATTTAGGATTATGCACTATTTTGAAACGTATACCATATACAGCAAAAAAAAGTTGAAACTACAGTAAACACCGTAAAACAACAATTTTATCTCTAATATTTTCTAGAGACATTTCTATTTGCCTAGTGATTTTTTTAAAAAGATTGCAGTCAGCAAAATAAATGTCATATACCGCGTCAGCACAGACTTACCTTAAAAGCATTAATGATGTTTAAACATTACAAAATTTATCACATGTGTACATTAATAGCGTGGTTAATTATTGGACTAATGGTGTTTTTTATTCTTTAATTCAGAAATTTTCACCAACAGAACACATTACGCCCAAGCTGACATTATTTATAGCCTGACTCGTTTTTTTTTGTCTCAGTTAATTCAGTTGAGCAGTCATGCAGACTAATAACTGTAAGATGCCATTAATAAATGTTATAACTTTGATCATGATAGATTATATTTCCACCATTGTAATATAAACAAAAAACTAAATCAAAGGCTGCCTGGCACTGCTTCATGAACGGTTTGATCACTTCTACTGTAAATAATGTAAGTATTGAAAGTGAACTGACTTAGCAGATGAAGCATTGATTACTCACACTGTTACTGTTTTATTTATAGATTAATATGTCACCTTATTATCTATCATCCATTATATCTCAATGATGTATATACAGGTCCTTCTCAAAAAATTAGCATATTGTGATAAAAGTTCATTATTTTCCATAATGTAATGATAAAAATTAAACTTTCATATATGGAGGCCCAGGATTCTTCGATAGCGGCCTTAAGCTCATCCAGAGTGTTGGGTCTTGCGTCTCTCAACTTTCTCTTCACAATATCCCACAGATTCTCTATGGGGTTCAGGTCAGGAGAGTTGGCAGGCCAATTGAGCACAGTAATACCATGGTCAGTAAACCATTTACCAGTGGTTTTGGCACTGTGAGCAGGTGCCAGGTCGTGCTGAAAAACGAAATCTTCATCTCCATAAAGTTTTTCAGCAGATGGAAGCATGAAGTGCTCCAAAATCTCCTGATAGCTAGCTGCATTGACCCTGCCCTTGATAAAACACAGTGGACCAACACAAGCAGCTGACATGGCACCCCAGACCATCACTGACTGTGGGTACTTGACACTGGACTTCAGGCATTTTGGCATTTCCTTCTCCCCAGTCTTCCTCCAGACTCTGGGCACCTTGATTTCCGAATGACATGCAAAATTGGGCTACAGGTGCCGCATTCCCCAGGTCAGGCGCTTCTGCCGCTGTTTCTGGTTCAAAAGTGGCTTAACCTGGGGAATGCGGCACCTGTAGCCCATTTCCTGCACACGCCTGTGCACGGTGGCTCTGGATGTTTCTACTCCAGACTCAATCCACTGCTTCCACAGGTCCCACAAGGTCTGGAATCGGTCCTTCTCCACAATCTTCCTCAGGGTCCGGTCACCTCTTCTCGTTGTGCAGCGTTTTTAGCCACACTTTTTCCTTCCCACAGACTTCCCACTGAGGTGCCTTGATACAGCACTCTGGGAACAGTCTATTCGTTCAGGAATGTCTTTGTGTCTTACCCTCTCGCTTGAGTGTGTCAATGATGGCCTTCTGGACAGCAGTCAGGTCGGCAGTCTTACCCATGATTGCGGTTTTGAGTAATGAACCAGGCTGGGAGTTTTTAAAAGCCTCAGGAATCTTTTACAGGTGTATAGAGTTAATTAGTTGATTCAGATGATTAGGTTAATAGCTTATTTAGAGAACCTTTTCATGATATGCTCATTTTTTGAGATAGGAATTTTGGGTTTTCATGAGCTGTATGCCAAAATCATCAGTATTAAAACAATAAAAGACCTGAAATATTTCAGTTGGTGTGCAATGAATCTAAAATATATGAAAGTTAAATTTTTATCATTACATTATGGAAAATAATGAACTTTTATCACAATATGCTAATTTTTTGAGAAGGACCTGTATATATATATATCAATCTGGTTAAATAATGTTTTACTGAATACTGCCATCTTGTGTCCCTTATGTGTTTTACATTGTAGTTGGATATTTATTCCGAAGTTTTTATTTATTTATTTAATATTTGGGAAAAAATGGTGATATATAAACCTATATAATGAATCTAAAATTTGCATTCATTATATATTATTGTGTATAAGGTTTCTCTAGAATGGTAGAAATGCAAAGGCTTAAATAAATCACAGTAAAAAACAATTAAAAAAAAGGAGATTTTTTTGACTGTCCACTAGGTGACATGTATGCACAAGTATAGATCAACTATTGGCCCATTATTGATTTTACCTGAAGACTTGAGAGCTTGGAGGATTTAGCTGGCAGACCAACTGACTGTCATCAAACTGGTCACATAGCTGAACGATGAAAAATTGGACTATCAGTATAGTTTATATAAACAGAATATAATATACAAATAAAATGGATTTGTCTGCATGGGACATATATTTATATAATGTACCAAGGTTGTAGAACATGCTTTGTTACCACTACCCTCAATAGCTAAAGCTACAACACAATAATAATAATAATAATAATAATAATAATAATAATAATAATAATAATAATAATAATAATAATCGCTATATTATCAGTGGTTCCATGACAAAGAACATGATAGCAAATGAGCTAATCATGCTAAATAATTTAATGATTAATCCCCCTGTTTAAACGTATGTTTAACATGCCATCCTGTCTCTTAAAGCCCCTTGCTACAAATGCAAACAAGAACCAAATTTCAGTGATGTCTTGTGTCTGTGTAGCTTCAAAAATCTTCACATCCAGGACCATCCAAATCCATAAAAAGCAGCTATATAGCTCCTGCACTATCTGTGTTACAAGAGTGGCTGAAATCCAGAAAATCTAGGTCAATGGATTGCTGCATGGTGGTGATAGCAGCTCCCTTCTCTGAAGTGCTTGCTTTATGCCTGCATGTGAAAAAGAAAAAAAAACACAAGAAAACACAGAACCTGTAAGGTCAGTGAACAGCTGGACATACAATCACTTATATATGCAATGAGAAAGGTCCAGAACAAGAGCATACTTATTATTTCTACTTGACTGTGATGAGAATTCGTTGAATGCAGATCCTCCTCCATACATACACTATCACTGCGGAGGAGGTTGTGGAGGAGGAGGAGGAGGAGATGGAGGAGGAAGAAGAGTACAGGGGCTGCTACCTGACTAGTGGGTTTGCATAATGCAAGTGTTTTAATGCCAATGTTTTTTTGTTTGTGTGGTTTTTTTTTGGATGACCTAAACTCATCCAGTCTCACTCAAATTTCAATAATTCATGTGCACTTACACTGGTTACTGTAAAATGTCTACTTTTCAAATTAGGATGCATAGATAGAGCAAGACAAATTTCAGCATATATGGTCTGATTGTGGTAAAGCAAGTCCAGCACATATGAAATTACCAATTTCTCCAGGAAACGTGTATTTTTAGCACTCGGACATTGGTTTAATTTTGGAAGACATCAGAAATTCAGACTGCAAGATTGATTACAAAAAGTAAATGTTTGTCATGAGAAAAATGAACCTGCAGCACATTTTACCATTTGGATCCCACTGTGTGTCTCATCACTGGTGCTTAGCAACACTCGTTCAGCACAATGTCTGTGATTAGCAGAGAAAGCGTGACCGTAAGCTCAAAGCCAACACTCAGAAATGCTCCAAAGCCAAAGCTTGATGCAGAATCACTTTTAACAGGGGGGTTTAGACTCCTGGAGGGCAACAGCCAGCTCTATTACACACAAAATAGTTTTTTTTTAGCTCTTCTAATACACTACACCTCAAAAGTTAAACACATTAAATATCTTTAGAATGAGATTTTTAGCTTGTATGCTGTGTGCCACACTGATGTCACAGGAAGAGATTGTTAGTGCGGCTGCAAAGACGTTTAATAGGACAGGATAAATTCATAAGGGATACCTGCCAAGTTTCGCTGTCTTTTCTCTCGAGACTTTCTTTTTTCACTCATTATTTTAGAACCATGTCCTATTAATGGGAAATTGAACACAGAATTAGTAGAGACAGCAAACGTCAGGTTTCCTGAATGCAATGCCACTATACGACCCGTTTTCCTCAAGACTCCGTTCAGCTAGGTAGCTGTATATAGTTTAACGTGTGTTATGTTGCTGACGCCAGATTTTGCATGAAAGTTGATGCTCTGGAAGACGATCTGTTTGAGCAGAGTGTGCAGATGAGGAAGTGAGAGAGCTGGACAGATTAAACACAACACAAAATGCCATAGCATCGTTCTCTTTACGTATAGGCAATTATTCTATAGAATAAAACCTGATTTAAAAAAAAAAGTTAATTATAAAGATGCCAAGCTGCAGGGTGGATTTTTTTTTTACTTAAGGCTTCTTATGTATCTGATGAGTCAAATTAAGTGAGTAGGATAATTCAAAGGTTTTTCTGGAATATATGTTCCTTGTGAAATGTATTGTATAGTAAACAGTTTTGCTGTAGTTTATCCAGTTTATGGATCCTGCCACACAGAGACCAGAGTTTCTACTCTGAACAGATATTTTATTGACAGCTACTGGAATGTGTGAAAACTGTGCCAAATATTGCACAAAATGCTTTGTTGCTATTTGGCATATTTGGAGAAATTTGTATCTAAATGTGTCTGTATGTGATGGAAAATGGTACATTCAGCATATATAAGAACTACTGTAAGATTATCATGAAAATGGATTATTACATCAAAAAACAAACGAGACAACATCCATCCAAATACAACAACAACATCAAGAAACCACAGCCATATGTGCAGCAATTTGGTAGTAAATAAATTAACACTAATACCACAGCCTGATCTCTACAAATTAGGAGTCATGATTTGTGTTGTTCTCTTAGTGCTGGAAGGCAGGCACAAATATGCATTTTGACAGCATGTGTGAATCAAGTAAAGTCCACCTCCTCGGTTCATGCAGAGGTCACAGACCTTGAATTATATCTATAGCCAACCTAAAAACATTATTGTAAAATGTGGTAGTCATAAAGGATTACATTTGATCAAACTCTGAAACGATCACAATGAGGAATAATGCAGTTAGAGATGGTTTTAATGATAGTCATTCATTCCTCTTCAGGGTGGATCGAAAGCCTTTCCCATGAACAGTGAATGCAAAAAAGATGGGACACCAGTTCATCGCAGAACAAGCCACAAAAACGGATTCATACCTTGGGGAAATTGACTGATTTCCACCTGCCAGGATACTTTCTGGGAGGGTGGGGGGGGGGGGTGTCTGAAGGAAACCACAGAACATGGAGGAAGCCAACATGGACACAAGAAGAATGTTTTCATACATATATATAGATATATGAGCTATTGGTGCGCATGCGCTGTTTGCATGCGCTGTCATTCTCCTTTAAGATGATGTAAGTCTTCACTCCTTGAGAACGGTCTCCCTTCCTGCACTGCTGTAGCAACATCATCATCCATCCAGTCCCCGGGGCGAGCGCACTGATCACGTACAGTCGACTGAGCTCAACTTCTAACAGACTCCAACACACACACACCACACACACACACACACACACACACACACACACACACACACACACACACACACACACACACACACACACACACACACACACACGGACCCATTGCAAACGGAACTGATAGCACACATGGCCGTATCCACATCCCACAGCAGATCTGGAGACTGAAAGGCGCATTTTGGGAACAACTTGGAGGTTCAATGGCATAAATTCGCCGCAGGACTTTAAATCACTTTTTTGAGAAACTGAAGGAGATAAAGGTAAATACCCTGCTCTGAGTGAGTGTGTGTGTGTGTGTTTGATATTGTGCAGGGATTTAATAGTTACCCAAGCTTGGCATGTCTCGTTCGCACTGGGCCGGTTTGCGCTTCTGCTTTCAGAAACGTGTACTAAAGAAAACTTTGTGACTTTGTGATCCGTGTCACACCTTATCAAAATGGCACTGACTGAAAACTGTAGGATTTATCAGGCTCCCAAAGACAGCGGCTCGACCCAAACTTCCGATGTGATCGAGCTGAACGTGGGTGGGCAGGTGTACTACACCCGGCGCGCCACCCTGACCAGCATGCCCAGTTCTTTACTGGCCAAAATGTTTTCGTCCAAAAAGGAGACATCAGGTGACATGGCCCGAGACACAAGAGGACGTTGCTTCATCGATAGGGATGGATTTTTGTTTCGATACGTGCTAGACTACTTGCGTGACAAGTACGTCGTCCTTCCTGATCACTTCCCAGAAAGAGGGCGGCTCAAGCGCGAAGCTGAATACTTCCAACTTCCAGAGCTGGTCAAGATCCTTAGCCCTGATGACCTGAAGCGACCAAACCACGATGAATACCCTCACAGTGATGTAGATGATATATCACAAGGTAGTGATCAGAGACCGTACCCGTCATCCCACAGGCGCTACGGGTTCATAACAGTCGCATCGACACGCGACGCCTGCGCTTCAGACGGGAAAGGTACCAGATTGCCCAAACTTTTCGTCTGCGGAAGGGTCGCCCTGGCTAAAGAAGTGTTCGGAGAGGCATTAAGGGAGAGCAGGGATCCTGAGCGGCCTCCTGAGCGCTACACGTCCCGGTTCGTCCTCACGTTCGGGCACGCGGAAAGGGCGTTTGACCTGCTGGCGGAGAGCGGCTTCAGGCTGGTGGCGTGCAGCTCGGCACTCACCTCTCCTCTGCACACCACGCACATCGACCACAGGCAGTGGTGCAAGTGCACAGAATACGTCTTCTTCCGTAAGTCTCTAGGCAGTGGGATTCTTAATTAACAATTAATTAATTATTATAATTTTAAAAAATATCTTTCATATATTATTATTATCATCATCATCATCATCATCATCATCATCCAGCCAGAGTTGACAGATTTGGATTGCAATACTCCCAATCCATTTTAAAACCTACACATCCACCAAATACAAGCCCATCTTCTAAACCTAGGTTAAATTTCCCAACAGTACCATAAAGCTAAGATGGTCTTTATTGTGACAGTGTTGTTCTCTCTTATAGCGCTTGCTTTACCATTTACAATCAAGCGACATCATATTTGTTTGGATTTTATATGGGTTAAGTCATAAGAAGAGCCATGAACACTAACCCATAAGCACATATTGACCAGAAATGTCCAGAGGCAAATATTATTGAGCCATAATTCAAACTGAACCATAAAAAAAGCTTGTTATTATTGGTGAAACCCCCAGGACCCATCAGTCGCTCCAGGCTCGCAATGCTTACTCTCATAAACACATTTGATGTAGTAAGTGAATGATATGCTTTAAGATTAATATCCTTAATAATATGATACTGGGCAAATTCAGACAAATTTGACATGTTATATCCAATCATGCAACATTTTGAAAGTTTTCACTTTGGGCCAAGTTTATTTGTCCCATACAAGACTGGGGAAAGTGTCTTTTCATGTATTGGAAATGCCATTGAGTTTGGTAATGCTGTCCTAACACTAACCTTAACATTCTTAACTTGCTTCCTTAAATTTGTTTGAACTGACTTTGACACATGAACCCAGGTTGATTTACTACCCAAATGCCACTGTATAATCTAAGTGTAATTCAGAAATATTCCACTTTAGACCAGAAACAGAAACTGCCACCACTGAGACTGAGCTCATATGATTCACACCAGAGCATTTTCCCAAATCCCAGTCCTGGAAACCGGATGCTATTCACATGCTTTTCTATTTCCGCCACATCAACACATCTGATTCAATCTGTGATCGATTTAACAGGCCCTTAATGACTGAACCAGGTTTGTTAGACCATTGGATGTGCAAGTGCAAAGCTTTGCAAAGAACTGGGTCAATTTCTCTGCCTAAATTTGTATTTTGTAATTTTGCATATGGCCACATCTGATTCAACTCCACATCTAATTATCAAGCCTTTCAGCAAAGGAGGCAGGTGTGTGAACCAGGGAAATCCATAAACGTGCAGAGCTTGCGGTCTCCAGGGCTGGGATTGGGAACCACTGATGTAGAGAAGCAAAACACTTGAGCTAGAAACAGCCCTGATTGGTGCTGAGGGTTTTGAAGGTGCTGCCAGTTCAGACCACTGGAGGGCACACTGTTTTAATCAGCACATCTTTATGAGGAGTTTGCCCTGCCCTAGGCCTTCAATGTCTGTGATAAAAGAACAGTAACTTTTGAAGTGTTCAAAGTAATTTATTTATTCATTTATTATTTATTACAAAGCAGAATATGTTTTTTTATGAAGTTAATAAAATTTATTTTAATATATTGCTTTATGGTGTTTGCTATTCTGGAAATTCAGGATTTTTCCAAAATCTAAGAGAACATGAAGCACAATAATCAGACAAAGATGATGCTGATACTATTTTCATACTGGATAGATAAATAGACATCTATATTAATATTTCAGTACCTCATTTTAGTTTAAACTACCTTTTTTGTTGTTGTTTGTTTTCCCAGGTTGAATTTTCTCTAAATGAGGCATTAGATGTATCAGTAGTTCATGGACACACACACAGTTGTTATGCACCGTCACCTGCCTTCATTAGTAGCTAATCTGGCTTGTCTCTGTTTTAGCTGAGCGACATTGCGGCATATGGCCAATTAAAAAGCGTTTTGCAAGTAATTGTGAATGAGTCCCCTTGATAATTACGATGGAAAAAGTTGGATTGCAGGACCAAGCAATCAGAGGACCGGTAGGGTGTTTGGAGCACATAAGACATATGGTTGGTTAATGACTTGCACTATGTACCCAGTATAATTATCACAGTAAACAAAGTTTTGGGTTCATATAAAAAATATAAAAAGTGAAACCCAGACAGACAAAGACTTTCAGACAGCAGCTAATTAGAACAGCAAATATCCTGCTAAATCCAGCAGAAAGCCTTCCTTTATAGGGAAAGGTAAATTCATGCCAGGATTTCCTGACAACTAACTGCTGTTGTCTCAAAGTTTAAAAGCAACTTATATGTGGGATTTGTTTCAGGTATGGCTTCAAAGTCTAGTTGTGGCTTAATGGAAAAATAGGCCTAAAGAGAAGGTTTATAGTGTCTGTACGAAGAGTCTACAGAATCTGTAAAAAACTCATACAGAGAGTCTATAGAGTCTAAACAGAGTCCATACAGAGAATCTATAGAGTCTATACAAAGTCCATACACAGACTGTATAGATTCTATAGAAAGTCCATGCAGATAGTCTATAGAGTCTATAGAGTCCACACACATAATCTATAGAGTCTATACAGAGTCCATACAGTCAATAGAGTTAATACAGAGTCCATACAGAGAGTCTATAGAGTTTATACAGAATTCATACACTGTATAGAGTCTATGAAGAGTCCATGCAGACAGTCTATAGAGTTTATACAATGTCCATGCAGAGAA
Organism: Tachysurus fulvidraco; assembly: GCF_022655615.1. Classification (NCBI taxonomy): domain Eukaryota; kingdom Metazoa; phylum Chordata; class Actinopteri; order Siluriformes; family Bagridae; genus Tachysurus; species Tachysurus fulvidraco. The sequence continues at coordinate 16,422,884 of NC_062527.1, forward strand.
TCTAGAGTCTATATAGAGTTCATACACAGACTGTATAGAGTCTATACAGAGTCCATGCAGAGAATCTATAGAGACTACAGAGAGTCTATGCACATAATCTATAGTGTAGTCTTTATAGAGAGTACATAAAGAGAGTCTATAGAGTCTATACAATGAATCTATAGAGTCTATAGAGAGTACTGATATAAACAGGCTATATAATATACAGAGAGTTCAGAGGGTGGGGGACTACACAGAGAGCCTATAAAGTGTATACAAAGTGTTTTTACAGAGTTTATATGGTTTCTATAAAGAGTCTATATAATTTCCATAGAGGGTTTTTATACGACCTATAAAGCTTATATAAAGCTTATTTATACAGTGTCTATACAGCTTCTATAGAGTCTATCCAGTGTCTATAAAGGGTGTTTATGGAGAAAATCTGTAAAGACTCTATAGCGTCTCTATACAGAGAGTCTATGCAGAGAGTTCAGAGAAAGAGAGCATCTAAATTGAGTCTATAGTGTATATATAAATACAGTCTATACAGTTTCCATTCAGAGTCTAAATATAAAGTATATACAATGTCAAAAGTGTCTATACATATTTTTTTAACCAGGCATAATTTTAATAATAATATGTGCAACTACAATAGAAGACTGTGTCATTTTAATATAAACTGAACATATTTCATCCTCATGCACTGATCCTACTAGCCTGTAATGGTGGATCAGTCCTGGCCAGACATTTTTTATGCTGTCAAATTGTGCAAGATTTACCATGTACCTGAACAAAACATAAAAGCTCTCTTAAAGACAACATGTTGTGGTTTTCACAATGCAGCTTATTTCTGAATTGTTCTGGAACAAACAGGCTCTAAGGTTTGGCTTGAAAATAGCTGAGTGAGGGGGAGAGGGAGGGAGTTTACAATATGATATTAAGCCTCGATATTATTTGCTTCCTGTCCACACATACATGTTGACATAGTTATATATCAGAAGATGGTATCCATTTCAGATCCCAGAGTGTGATATCTAATATTGTTCCAGAAATGACATTCAACTCTTGTTAGGTGAAATGTCACAGGATTTTGGACATTTTTGTCCCGTGTTCGTGAAAAAAAAAGAGTTAATTTCACACACTTGTAAAGCACGTCACTGGATGGGAAAATATATCAAATCTGTTCTGGTTTAAAAAATAGATTATCTATAAAGGCAGATAAAAGTCACTATGTTTTATAAAAGATTGTGAAAAATATTGAATTTGTCTTTCTAGTGACTTAGAGTGATGACTAGCTTGGACTTGCACTCTGTAGGTAACGTTCAATCTTACAGCATTGTTAAGCAATCTCTGGTTCTTCTTATTAATGCCATTCCACATCTCAGGTGTGTCAGTCAGCAGAGTTTGTTGGCGCTACACTTAAGCCCATCGCTGAAATGCAGTAGTCGTGTTAAGCTGACTTCAATGACTTCAGACTCATTTTGGCTTAAACAGCTGCCGTCTTACCACAACATAAACTAAAAGGGACAAACTGATTGATAATGTCTTAATTGTGTTGACATGAGGAGGGAGTCAGTGGTGGCTGAATAATTCTCTCAAAGCTCTCACTCTCTCTCTGTGGAGATATGCCGCAGGTCGTGCTTGACATTTTCTTCTTTTATTTATATGCATTTGACCAACCACTGAGTTAAGGTTTTGATGAAGAATTAATTAACAGAGACAATTTATACTTTGTACAAATATAATATAAGCAAAATAGAGTCAGAGTGCACAAGAGACAATGGGTTCATTAATAAATCGGGTACTAATTAATATATATGCTTCATGATCATTCATAAAAAAGGTAACGAGTATCAAATGAGGTGCGTTTGGCATGGGTTAATCAAAAAAAGTCAATCAATTTGGAGCTGAAGCATCCCAACGCCTTTGCATTCGGGGTTCAATGAGTCAGGCTATCAAGAAATATTAACATACAGTAGGTTTGAAAGTCTACAGGTATTTATGCCCTTGCCTTTTATCTGAGTCCTTGAATGAAACTTCAGGCAATTTTGGAGCTCAGCAGGTGTTTCTTCTTTCTCCGTCCTCCACGGTGTGTGTAAATTAGAATATATTTTCTGTCCATTTCCTCTGATTAAATATTTGATATAAGAGAATCTGTGCAAATGTTTGATCTATTTTTATATCCTTTATAGGCCAATGTAAATTGAGGCCTGAATGTATTCCTTATTTAAAGCCAATTATGCCTAGGAGGTGTTTAATATCAGTTGGCATTACTTATTGTTTGATAAATGAGCTTAACCTGATTTCTTTACTCATTAAAGACTGGAGCCTTATAGCTAATTATCTTGTGGGTCTGCTTGAATGATCTCTAATTAAAATGCTATCAGATGATTATGGATATTACTTTCACTTTAATGCACTAGAGGATTCAAAATGATAATCGATTACACATTTTGGGTCATAAAGCAGAACCATAGATTACATTGATCAGGCAAAGCTTTTTGCAAACCACTGAACGGATGTGGGACCATTAATAATTTTTATAAACATTTTATTAGACATTATATCGCTCATAGTATTCACATTTGTTAGCAAGCACAACAACTTTTAAATGTCTCACCCAGGATTATTCGAGTCATGGTTTTATGGTTTTTAAGAAATAAGCAATTAATCTGAAATAAATCTAATCAATCTTCGGAAACATAGGCAAACAAAGTGAATGTTTAGGTGCAGTGTATCTACCATATCCAGAACCGTTTTTGTTGTAGTAGTAATTATACAGATATTAGTGTCAGTAAATTGTCTAAGTATGGGGAAAATGTTTTGCAAAGTGTGGGAAAGATATAACAGTTAAAAAGGTAATACACCCCAAATCAGAAACGCACTAAATAATGACCTTATTTTCTCACATGATTGAGAGGTACAAGAAAAGAGAATTTATTTTCAAATGCAATACATTTTTGGCCTAAATTTTAATCAACAAACCATATCATCAGAATCAGTTTGTACCAAGTTGACAAGTTAATTTTTTTTTACTTTAAAAAGCCTTAATATCATTCGAGCAACTGAGAAAAAAGCATTAAACATTAGCTAACTAGCTGACAGCAGCATTTCTCTGTAGCATCAGCAAGGTAAACAAAACAATAGCTTAATTAAAGACTTTCTGCTAGCATTACATAAAATGCTAGAAACCATTTAAACAAAACAACAGCTTAACTAAAGACTTTCTGCTAGAATGAAATAAAATGGTAGAAACCATTTACCACTGCATTTAGAAGGTCTATGAAATACAGGCCATCTTGCTCTTAAAATGCTTTAAATGCTAACAGTGTACAAAATATCAAGCTATCCAGCACCATGTAGCTTAGCCAGGACACTATTTACTGAACACATTTACTATAGCTAACAGCGATGTGTAAAATTCACTATAATCCAGTTTGTATCTACAGAAAACATGCTCAGTTTGCCAAAATGACAATATACATTTAAACATGTATATAAACAAATGTAAGCATGGATTTCATATGCTGTTGTCTGTTACTGTGTAAGGAAAATGCAAGATATAGGTCACACAACCTGTAATGTATGTACATAGCTTGCATTTACTTTGTAAAGACAAGCAAGAAAATATCCAGAAAGTGTGAAGAGCCAGACGATTTATCTGTACAAACCCAGCATCCTTGCCCAGTGTTCTTCTGATGTGACAGAAATGTCAAAGCAGTCACTGTCACACTGTTTCCACACTAGTGCAGTGAGGAAAGTAGTTAGGGAACAGCAAATTAGGACCACATCGCTGAATCCATTTTCGCTTTTAGCAAAAAAAAAAAAAAAGTGCAGCCAGGCTTGTCAGAATACAATGCATGCCAAGACTTAGGGAGAGAGACAGAGACAGGGGTGGAGAAGGTAGAAAGAAAGAAAGAAAGAAAGAAAGAAAGAAAGAAAGAAAGAAAGAAAGAAAGAAAGAAAGATTGCACTGGCTATTTCTACTCCAAGCTTTAGTGTGGAATCACAGTTTTCATTATAGCCCCGAATGCAGTGATTTGCAGCCATAATGGAGTCTGTGCAATGGCAAACAAGGCAACGACAGCTGGCTGGCTGAAGAAAATCAATCCTATCAGTGTAACAGGGACTGAGGCAGGACTGGAGGTGGATGGTGTGAAGTAAATAGCATGAGGCTTGGGCCATTGCTGGTTAACCTGGATAACAACATAGCAGAAAAGCAGATAAATCACATAACCTTCTTCAGCTTGTTAATATTATCTGAGCTTCAGGACCCTGCTGCTGCTCTGACATACAGTATGACAGTGTGTTGGCACTGATGTAAGTCTTGTGACTAGGCTTAGAGTCAGAACCATAATGGTTTTAATTGGCTTCACACTAGGAGATTCACTTGGCAGCTCCTCACACTGGGTGTTAGAGATCTAATGTGGCACAACACAGACGAATGCAGTTTTGTTAACATTTATCTCTTTTGCCAATTCTTTTAAGGGGAACGTTGTAGGAAAAGTCACCAGACTAACGTGCATGTTTATAAAATCATCAAGATCACTTCCATTTAAAATAATGTTGAAGAAGAAAGGTTTTATCAAGACACATATTACATATTTATAAAATGCATTAATTTTTTATTATGCATTATAAAGCAGTGATAGTCAGTTTTTAGGAAATTAAGACACATGCAGGGGGCACGGTGGCTTAGTGGTTAGTATGTTTGCCTCACACCTCCAGGGTTGGGGGTTCGATTCTCGCCTCCGCCTTGTGTGTGGAGTTTGCATGTTCTCCCCGTGCCTCGGGGGTTTCCTCCGGGTACTCCGGTTTCCTCCCCCGGTCCAAAGACATGCATGGTAGGTTGATTGGCATCTCTGGAAAATTGTCCGTAGTGTGTGATTGCGTGGGTTGGCACTCCGTCCAGGGTGTATCCTGCCTCGATGCCTGATGATGCCTGAGATAGGCACAGGCTCCCCGTGACCCGAGAAGTTCGGACAAGCGGTAGAAAATGAATGAATGAATGAATGAATGAATGAATGAATGAATGAATGAATGAATGAAAGACACGTGCAAACAGTTAAAGTAGGAATAACTCATTTTACTTGTAAAAATAGCCAAGAAGGGAGTTTAAAACAAAGACAAACAGTGGTACTAATTGGAACAATCAATGGTGAACGGTGATTGGGCTTCAGATATGATGGTAATTAATGGCCATTGGAACAAATGGTGATAAATGATTGGTCTTTGGGAACAAGAATGATCATTGGGTGGCCTTTGGGAACAATAGTGATCAGTGATTAGTTGCTGGGAACAGTGATGATCAGTGACTTGTCTTTGGGACCAGTAACGATCAGTGATTGGTCACTGGACGCACTAGTGATTAGTGATTGGTTATTGGGAACAATGGTGATAAAAGATAAATCAGGTGTGGAATATCAGGTCACACAGTACATCTCAGTCAGGCTTTATCGCTGACCTTGTATATGCAGCATTGGGAAGTGACCCAGAGAGTCATATTGAGTGCAGGACAGTCTGCCAACGACTGCTTAAAAAGTCACTCGATCTGTCACTTGGAGCCTAAAAATCTGCCAAATGTGCACTGCTAAGTTGTATTTTACACAGTTTTACTTCACATCCTGTGTACTACAAAAAGACACTCAAACATATTGCAATCATGTCTCATAAAACATTAGAAACTTTTTAAAGAAAGCTGCTTTGTTAACCCAGGTTGTTTCATGAAGAAGAAGCTGCTATTATTGTCACATATACAAGAGCTGTGGCTTGGCTACAATCCCAATTCAATTCAATTCAATTCAATTCAATTCAGCGCTTTTAACAAATCACATTGTCTCCAAGCAGCTTTACAGAAGTATAGAAACAGAACAAAAGTTTAAAATAAAATTAATATTTTTCTCTAACATCTATCCCTTTTATATATATATATATATATATATATATATATATATATATATATATATATATATATATATATATATATATATATATGAGGAAGAAACCAGTCTCTGAAGTGAAACTCATCCTCTTTTGTTTGACACTGGACAGGAAATAATGCAAATGTAAATAATGTCCTTTCTACAACAGTTTATAATAATGCAACCGAGAGCTCCTGAGGAACTAATGGGTCAGCTCAGACCCGATACTAATTCCTTCCTGTCAAAGTCTTCAAATGATTGCTGATAAAGAACAAACCAACTGACTGACACAACAATGAAACGCAAACAACCCAATGCTTATTGTGTCAGTCAGTTTGATTGACAGGTTCAGATTGATGGTCACATACTTAGTAGTCAAGTAAATTCAGTGCCATTAAAGTGAAAGTAATACGACTGTGCTACACCACCAATGATGCAGCATACGACGTTAGCGTAGCTTCAGTGTCCTTGCTTCACATGACTATTCATGTGAAATTTTTCATGTGTTCTTATGTCTGTGTGGGTTTCCTCCAGATACTCCGGTTTACTCCCACCCCGAAACCATGCTGGTGGGTGGACTCGTGGTTCAATCAATTCTGTTGAATCAAGGTGTGTGTGCATGTGGTTACAGTATGTGTGTGAGCCTGGCTCACACACATATTCCTGTCTTCCTGTCTTCCTGTACCATATTCCGGTATATTCCTGTCTTGGGGCCAGTGTTTCAAGAATGGGCTGTTGAAGATGAATGAATAATACGCCTTTCGACAGAGACAGCATCGTATGAAGACAGAAGTTTTGTTTAATACTAAATGGCAGACCTGTCCCATTAAGCTTTTAACATCAGTTTTCAATCAAGGTTGTATTTATGGGCCTGTGCACATAAAAAATCAATTACAGTGAAAGTGTGCAAACTTGTAATTTGAATAAAAACTCAATAAGAACCAAAACCGCTGAGCCAAGACCATAGCAGCTGTCTTACATTCACAGATAAATCTGCTACTTTGTGTGTGGATTTGTTGTGATCCATGCAGTGCATTTGTTTTTAATTGTTTACTCCTCAGACGCAGTATGTCAATCAAATTCTCTGCAGTTTGCATGTTAAGAAAATGTCTATTTGGAGTCACTGATTAGACTTGCGGTCTAGGAAAAATCAAAGGCGATGGATATGTTGGGCTCGAAATTCATGCTGGGCCAATTGTACATAGTAAGGAAAAGTTGTAGAGTATTATAGTAATAGATCTCTCAAAATACAAAAGCAAGTTTCTCTCACATACACTAAATAATGATAAGTTTTATCATACTCTTTATCTCAGACCTCTAAAATTAGACTTGCTTTTCTTTTTGTATAGAGTAAAGATTTGTTGTGTTTCAGCCGTGAGTCAGCAGTGCTACCCAATTTGCCAACATGTCACCCAGGCTATGGTGTATAATGTTTTTTTTTTTTTTTTTAAATAAAATTAAATCAAATTGCTTATTTCATATTTCAGGGGGGCACGGTGGCTTAGTTGTTAGTATGTTTGCCTCACACCTCCAGGGTTGGGGTTCGATTCCCGCCTCCGCCTTGTGTGTGTGGAGTTTGCATGTTCTCCCCGTGCCTCGGGGGTTTCCTCCGGGTACTCTGGTTTCCTCCCACGGTCCAAAGACATGCATGGTAGGTTGATTGGCATCTCTGGAAAATTGTCCGTAGTGTGTGAGTGAATGAAAGTGTGTGTGTGCCCTGCGATGGGTTGGCACTCCGTCCAGGTTGTATCCTGCCTTGATGCCCGATGACGCCTGAGATAGGCACAGGCTCCCCGTGACCCGAGACGTTCGGATAAGTGGTAGAAAAGGAATGTATGTTCATTGTGTGACTTCTGTCAACAGCACTATTCAGCTCTTCTGGTTTCACCCATTTAAAGCCAACAAGTTTACTTCCAACAGCAAAAACCCTATTGAAGTTGGATTTACATGTCAGCCTCAGGTAATTACAACATATGCAGGTGCTAGAGTGCATGGTTAAATAGGCCATGTTTGTGTTTTTCTTCCTCCCTCCTCTTACCTTCTTTTCAACAACTTAAATGTCATTGGAACATTTTAGGACCATCTGGATTATCATTGTGATTTTAAAGGCAAGGGCTGATTTAAGTGCAGCAAAATACTTAATATTTACTCATTGACTAAGAGTTTTACTCTTATACTTAATATTTACTCATCGACTAAGTATTTCTGCCAATTATGCAACGAAGAATGTTCAGTAAGACTCTAAAACTGTAGATTTATTTCTGATTACTGCATCTCTGTCTTCACTGTTAGTTTCTTAAATGGTCATCACAAATGGTCGAAAATTTGATCAATGAGCACTTTTTCCCAGAAGCCAAACAATGAAATGTGTGCCTGTTTTGTTGTGCTCATGTTGGTTGGAACTCACAGTGCTTATTGACTTAATGTTTTTATTTTCACCTAGCGGCAAGATTCCCGTAGAAAAATCCCAAAAACTGTTTTCTCCACACAAGCTTTCTATTGTCTAAGTCAGTGGTTCCCAAACTGGGGTACGCGTACGCGTACGCGTAATGTAATTATACCGCACCTAATATTCAACGAGACATGTATTTCTCAGACTAAATATAAAGACGTGCCCCCTCTAGTGTACTTAGAGCAAAGTAGCCAGGTAGTGCCATAAAAGGTCAAATTCATGACATCCAAACAAATTACCCCATCTGCAGTCAACAAAAATCTGTGTCCACTCAAGTGTCATGCGTAAGTGCACGTCTTTACGTATCGCATGTAATTCACACACAGTTTCACGTCGCATCTCTGATATGGCAGAAGACGTTTTAAAACAACTATTGCTTCGCATAAAATCCAGCGATTTTTACGCCTTACAAATCGACGAATCGACTAATGTATCTGGTTTGCCTCAGCTGCTGGCATATGTCCGGTATATTTATGATGGTATTTTCCAGAGACGGACAATGCAAACAACTGGATTCGCCATCCATTCTCTGCCACCCCCACAGAACACCTGCCCATTTATGAGCAAGAGAGTCTCATTGAAATCTCTAGGAGTGGCGCTTTGAAAATTGAGTTTACACAAAAATCACTACCAGATTTCTGGATAGTCTTGCGTGCAGAGTATCCTGCCTTAGCAGATCGCGATATGAAAACATTACTGCCCTTCTCGACAACATACCTGTGTGAAAGTAGGTTTTCAAGTGGTACGTCTCTGTAAAAAGTTTGGGAATCACTGGTCAAAGTGTTTTTTTCTTAAGTATCTAAAATTTGAAGCCGTTATCTTTACACTCACCAGGAACGGTAGAAACACAGGTCTCACACTGAAAGCCAACAGTGTCCTGAATTATTTTATACCACACTTGTAACGCTAAAATAATTCATTTGTTTATACTGGAATACTGATTTCCATTCTGCCGGTGGACTGGATTGCCACTGCTAAAAAGGGTTAAATACTCCAGCTTAGACAAGGATGTGTTTCAGATGCTTGTGATCATACAACCTACATTTTCAGACTGATTCCTAAATGTATCAGTTTTTAAAAGATCTTCTCCTTTTAGAACTAATGCAGGAACTGTCCTTATGTTGTTCACTGATAGCAGAATGTGAAGCTTTCTATGTTTTCATGAACTGTATTATGGTGATGACTGTGGCTCTGCAGGCTGTCTCGTCAGGCTCGATGTCCTATTACGCTTCATCAGCGGTTTTTGTGAGGTGTCGAGACTATTAGGAGACAATCCGGACTCTCCGATCTGTCCCTGCACTGGTCATATTCACTGTCAGGAGATGGTCACACTTGTCATCATCATTAAGAAGATGAAATAATCACAGAGGGAAAATGGCCTGAGAGAATCGCTTTCCTACTAGGACAACGAGTGCTTATTAAGCCTGAAGCGTCTGGACCCATTTGTCGACCCTTTTAGTTTTAAATCGGGTCTTCTGCAATTTTCATATTATTACGCTTGATTAGAAATGTGATTGAAGGAACAATGGGCTGTAATTTGAATCACTTTCTAAAAATCATCACCACATTATCCTGAGGGAATATAACAGCCCGGAGGACGATCATGATGGGTCATGACGGCTTCGTCCTGCTCACCGCTCGAGCTCACTGCAGGGACTGTGTATCTCTTAGATATTGAGTTTCTGTGCCGGTAAGGACGAGTTATCAGTGGTGCACTGCCTCCTTCTCCAAGGACAGCCTGGCCTAATTTGGGCAGGAACCTGAAGATAAAGAATAGCATAGCCGGAGGCAGGTTCATCATAACTCTAAGCTTTCTGTCAGAGGGTTCAGGCTTACAGTCCTCACTTGTAATTACATACAGTTTCCTATGAGATTCAATTCAAAATAGTTACTGAATAATATGAAAATGAATTCACAATGAATGCCTGGATAATGAGGCAGGAGTTAAGGGTTAACGATAACCAGTGCGGCATGCGGGAAGTAAAGAACGCTCACAGTAAAGGAAATTACATACAGTATTAGTGTGAGTGTGTGTGTGTGTGTGTGAAGTGTGTGTATGCTGATTTGATCTGCAGATTGTTGGCAGGGTGCTCGAATGGTACACACAGCCAAGATTCATCAAAGTTGCTTTCAAAAAGCAGCTTTTAATGTCCTGAAACCATTAGCTGCCTGCACAGCTCGCATCGCATCGCATCGCTTCCTTTTTCACCACATGACCGAGGAACTCCTCGCTTGCTTCTTTTGATACAGGAAACGCCTCGGATCATTCGAGAATCTGGGCTAGGCTTCTTAAATCCATTATAGCTAAATTTAAAAAAAATCAGTAGGGAGAGTATCATGAACATTCTGTGTATTATATTACAGTACTACACTCATGATTTCGGGAATCTGTGTCAAGCCTAGGATCAGAAATCTGACTTCAGGTTCAGCATTCAGGTTTGTGAAGTCTTTCATTCTGCACAAGTGGAAACTTGAAAATCTCTTGTGAATTTATTTTGTTGATGTTTGAAGTCTGTATTCTTTCAGCATCGTCTCAGAGTGAACCTGTGTAGCGCAGATGGAAATTTAGGTTACGGAACAGTAAGATTATTAAAAACAAACAGGGAGAAATGGTAGATGAAACCGAGCGCAATCACTTAGCTAGGCATTGATGAAATGTTATATCAAATATTAACCAAGCATTTATTTTAAAACATATTCATGTTATTTGATGTTTTCATACCTTTTTATATATTTATTCCACAGCACCGCTAAATGTTGAATCCTTTAATCTGACCGGTCTAAAGGTATCGAGTCGTTTTCATTCTCTCACAGTAATTTCTCGCAGTTTCTCACCCTAACAGTAGCTCTGCAAGGCAACTATATCATTTCTATAGTAACAGCTTAAAAACATATTATGTGAAGGAAGCTGGTGAGACAACCGACAAAAAATATGTGTAGTCATTAATCTGAAGTGTTCTGCATTGTTTTTTTTTGTTTTTTTAGCATCTATAGAAGGAGTCTCCAGTGTCGACGTTTCGGTCGATGGCAGGAACCTGTGCTCACACTGATGTGGCTCGGGTTAGATTTCCTGGACAGGGAAACGACCCAGCAGTCGAGGGGTTAAATCTCAGTGCCGGTCCCAGGCCTGGATAAAATGAAAGGGTTGTGTCAGCAAGGGCATCAGGGATAAATTCCTGTGCCAAGAAATCAAATATGCGGATCAGACGAACCACTGACCTCGGACAGGGAGCGGCCGACCAACAACAACAACAACAACATGTCTTAAAACGTGTCTTAGCGCAGCGTGCTGTGTGCTTTGCAATTCCCCTGCAACATGCCAAATGCTGTTTTTTGATTATTGAGAAAAGAGAGATGATGGTGAGGGAACAGCTGTTCGTCGCTGTTATAATGAAAGCGATAACAGAAACGAACTCTTTCCACAGATGTTCCACAACATTAAACGCAATTATGAACAGATCAAATGTACGTTCTGACCTTTAATATTGGAAGACAATCAACTTTAGGGTGTAACCGAAAGTCCATTATTGTCAGGCGGATTTATACCACCCTGTTTTTATTTTGTTCATTTTCTTATAACTTCATACTCACAAGTGAACGGTAATGGCTCAACGGTTGAGGTCAAGAAGTTCCCGGTGCTATAATGTGTTTAAATGCCTTCTTATAAAGCTTCAGCTGCCATATTATATTCTGAATAGAAACCATATTTTTTTAAAACCAGTTCAAAAAATAAAACAATGATTAATAAAATCCTTTACATACATAGAATAAATAAATAAATCGGTTATCTAAATAGATAAATAGACATAAATGTGAATCAAATATAGTGTTTAACTACAATAGAAACTCGTGCATCCTACTAGAGCCTCCTTGTACTTTGCCGTGTGATTTATAACTTTCCCTACAGTAAAAATGTTTATTTTCAGTCAATAGTTTATTGAACTAGACATGATAATGAAATAAAATTATTGATTAAATGCTTTTTAGAACAACAGTCTCAGTACACTTTGATTGGTTTACATTTTCAGGAGTTTTTGTTCCATGTCTCATTAGTAAAAGAAAAGAAAAGATGAATAAATGAGATTTAAAAAATTGTAATCATTTTAGTTTTTTGAAAAGGCAGTTTATGCTGGTCACTTAGGTAATATATTGGGTTTTTTCTCTCTTCTAAAAGCGTTCACTGGATCAAAGCTGCAGCGCGAAAAAGAGAACGTCTATTTATATCTGAGTGAAATTGATGGTTGTTATTGGCAGGGTGTTCTCCCTGCAGGGGGGAGACAGAGGCTGTGTGTGTGTGTGTGTGTGTGTGTGTGTGTGTGTTCTGTGTGTGTGTGGCCTAAGCTCGAGAAACTCACTGTGCTCCATAAACGCCTGCAGAGTTGTGACTGGCGTGATTGGTGGACCTGTCAGAAATGAAAGCCTGGAGTCACATCTACTGAGAGCTGTGGATATTTGATCATCTCTAATACTGTTTTTAGGTTGAGCTAGATGTGATCTAGGTGCTATTCCCCTCATAGCTGGGGAGTAACAGAATACCAGTAAAAGGATTATGAATTTTGAATTTCACAAAAGGCACGAGCAAAGAGGCTTTAGTCACCAGAAAAGCCCCAGCAATCAGATTAGAGGTGTTTGGTGATTACAGATAAATAGATAGAAATAGAGAATAAACAGAATCACAATGAAAAAAAAAATGAAATCCTTTTTATACTATGTCACTGGCTGCCATTTCGGAAAAGGTCAGGAGTATTGAAGTGCATTCTTTATGAAAGCTGCCTACTCAGATCTGTGAAGGATCTGAGGAAGGATAATTTTGAAAAGGAGTTTTGACCAGATGTTGTAAGAAGTTCGCATTTAGAAGGAATATTTTTCATATTTTAGAAATCATTTCTTCAAAGATTTATATTACCTGGAGAAATGACTTTGTTGTGTGTGTGTGGGGGGGGGGCATGGTGGCTTAGTGGTTAGCACGTTTGCCTCACACCTCCAGGGTTGGGGGCTCGATTCCCGCCTCCGCCTTGTGTGTGTGGAGTTTGCATGTTCTCCCTGTGCCTCGGGGGTTTCCTCCGGGTATTCCGGTTTCCTCCCCCGGTCCAAAGACATGCATGATAGGTTGATTGGCATCTCTGGAAAATTGTTCGTAGTGTGTGAGTGTGTGCCCTGCAATGGGTTGGCACTCTGTCCAGGGTGTATCCTGCCTTGATGCCCGATGACGCCTGAGATAGGCACAGGCTCCCCGTGACCCGAGGTAGTTCAGATAAGCGGTAGAGAATGAATGAATGAATGAATGAATGAATGAGTGAGTGAATGGCTTTGTTGTTGCTGCATCTAACCTGTAAACCAATAAGCCGAACAAATCTGATTTAGCGTATGACACAAAAACACCACAACAACATCCAATAGCTTACGTTACTGTAGCACATGCGGCTAGAATAAACATAGTCTTCATTCCCCAAAATATTTAACATTAACTGCTCTATTTCAAGTAATGTTAGAATTAGTCAGTTCTGTCTGTAGTTTGTCATAGATGCAAATATCTTCGCTAGTTTATCATCTAGTCAGGGTCATGGTGGATCTGTAGTGGATCTGAAGCCTACACAATCTTTGAGGTATGGAATATGTATAGATGGGAGGACAGTACATTACAGGGCACCCTACACACACATTAACATCGAACACACACATTCACACCTACGGCCAATTTAGAGTAGCCAGTCCACCTAATGCTATGGTTCTGAGAAGTGTAAAGAAACCAGAGAACAAGGATCTCACCCACACAGACATTTAGAGAAGATGTGGATCTCAGACCCTGGTCTATAAGATGGCAACACAATATAACACAACCCACTCTTTGCTCTTATCATCTTCAGCCTAACAGTAGCTTAATAATGAGCATACAGGCCATTTATGGAAATTTACCCATCTGTTTTCTGAGCCGCTAATCTTATATAGGGTTGCATTAATCCTAGAGTCTATTCCTGGGGACTGGGGACACAAGATAGGGGACACCCTAGATAGTGCCAACCCATCACAGGGCACAATCACACACATATTATGGACAATTCAGACATGCCAACCAGCCTACAGTACATGTGTTTGGATTGAAGCCACCAAAGTACATGGAGAACTCCACACACACACAGAACAGAGGCGGGAATCAAACCATTGCATTCATCACAACCTTACATTTTTTTCGTTTACACAGCTGAGCAATTGAGGGTTAAGGGCCTTCCTCAGGGGCCCAAGAGTGGCATCTTAGTGATGTAGGCAAGCATGATATCTATCTATCTATCTATCTATCTATCTATCTATCTATCTATCTATCTATCTATCTATCTATCTATCTAGATAGATCCTGTCTATAGTTCGTTGTTCTGTGTAGCTTTATGTCTTTATCTATCTACCAAATCTGTTCATTATTTGATGGCTTCAACTGAGAATGTTCATTTGAAGGAACCGTCCAGCCCTATCAGTATAGGTTTAGTTTCACTGGCTGACATCCCTAATAAATTCTCCTCCTTTATAAAACTTTGTGTCCAGATGGCCATTAAAATGAGTTGACTACGATCCCAGATGAACGTATCACACATGCTCACATGACCATATTTGTATTCATAAACTAGAAACTACTGTTAGATAATTAATGAAAGTACAGAGATGCAACAGATAAATGCTGTGTTGTGGTGTGGCTTTTGTGAATATAAAGTAAGTTTATATCTGTATCTGACGTTATAACAGCCCCTTTAATCAGCGTGTGGGTCGCACTCTTCTGATCGATTTTATTTCATTTCTCCTGTTAATGGCCACTGAATGTAGACAGTATGGAGAAGACGTTATATGATCCATAAGAAACTAAGCTGTTCAGAACCATGTTTAAAGCATTCATCCTTTTTTGCAGTTCAGGAAATGTGAACTAGGTGAGTAACTGCAGCGACTAGCAGTGAGGCAGTGCCATCGTTACAGAATGGGGAAATGTGCCACTGTTAAAGTGTTAAACAGCTTTGCATTGCACTTAACACATTAGACCCTATACAGCATGGTTTATTTTTCCGAATCTCTGCTTTCGGGGAGAATGTTGACCTAAATGCTGACTGTGCTTAAAAGCATTTCTTACAACTTTAATAACAAACTGGTAAATAATCTATTAAATAAAATTAAACATTTATTAAATTTGATCCAGTGACAAATAATTTATCTGTAAACCATTAAGGTGAAAAAAATAGATATTGCAATATCAATATTGGGCATTTTTATTTCTGCTTTTCATGTAACATCCTGGTTAACATCCCTAATTTAAACCCAATACTTACAGTATAGCACTGATGTATATTTGAAGCAAAGACACGTACCAAGCTTCTGTGTAGTGATTTTGCATGCTTTATGAAGAGAGCATACAGTTTTCTTGCATCTTCGCATTTGAACATGTCTGAGGAATAAAGAGCAGGTTGCCTGCAGAGAGATGCAGAAAAAGTGGTGGTGGTGGTGGTGGTGGAGGAGGAGGCAGAGGTAGTGGTGGGGTGTAAATGAGAAGAGCTACCTCCTGTGTCATGATGGATCCCTATCTCTCTGCCAAATGCATCTCATCAGGCTTTTAAGTGATTCCTCTGAATGCTCACGTACAGAAACTAAATTAGGTCCAGAGACAAACCAGTGCTCTAATGGGTCTGTAATACAATCCGGACAGCTGAGTCAGAGAGAAGGAGAGAAAGAGAGAGAGAGAGAAGAGAAAGAGAGAGAGAGATCATAATAATCAGTAAATGTAATCACTGATTGGGTGATTGGGCTTACAGATATTTCAGCAATCTTCTGTGTAATTATAACAAATCGATTATATAAATTCACTTCCCCAAGTTCACACCCAATAAACTACCTGGAATATTTGCTGAATAAAACTATTTTAGATAATCCATATATATTTGCTGTCACAAGCCAATTTCAGGCTACCCAGATCTAGGATTTACTGTACCAAAGTACAAGCATCTGCTAGTTTTCAACTGAGAATATAATACCCTCCATATTTAATAAAACTGTAAATTAAACAATATTAGAATCTATAACGTGATGCACAGCAGTCAGCAAAAAATATATAGCTCGCAGCACATGGTGCAGAATGACTGTTATCAGTATGAGATGTATGGGAATGGCTTTGAAAATCCACACAAGAGGAATCTTGGAAGCCTGTGCTGTATTCCAGTTGGGCACGGGGGCCTGAATTGACAAGTCGTTCAATGCAGTGCTCATTTCCCTGCTGCAGAATGAATGTTTTATGATCTTACTGTATATGCCGGGCTTGGCTCGAGTCCTAGACTGGAAATCCCGAAGGGCCGCACCAACGACTTGGAAACAATGCGCACAACCTGAGCCCTTTCCTGCAGACCGCTCCACTCCGCTCAGAGGGCGTGAGAGAAGCTGGCTTAACACACATATAGTGAAGGCGTGAATGGAGGCTGATCTAATTTCTGTGAAGTGAAATTGCTCCACAGCTTCCTTTGCACTTGCTCTTATAGATTAGCTATTAGGAAGCTGATTCCACCTCTCCCTCTACTCTTTTTTTCAACCCAGGGCAATCACAGGGCTGTCCTTCAGCTCATTATTGCACTTGCTACCAAGAGAATGCTGCCCCATCCAACACTCCAGCGCTTTTTGATTGAACTTGGGTTATTATGAGCTCCGACAGGACAGCTGATGAATTGTGGTCCAAATCAGCAGATAATCTTCGAGGGCACAGTGCTGTGTAACAGAACACAGCAATGGTGTAAAGGGAGACAAACCCAGAAACATGAAAAGCTGAAAACAAAGCAAAAAAAAAAACCCCAAGGGAAGTTGTATCAGATTTAGTTTATTGAGCTTCTATCCAGGAGATAAGGTTTTTGTATTCTTTAAAACGCAGTAAGGACCCATGAGGGGTGGAATAAAAAAGTGCAGAACACACACACACACACACACACACACACACACACACACACACACACACACACACACACACACACAACCACACACTTTGTGCATCTTGATATGTTATATCTTTAAAGATAAGCATACTATCTATAGATTTTACTGTTTATTGAATGTGGTTTGTGCTTCTGTCAAGGTCAACACTTAAAAACAAAATCAATTAAACCATTAAAGGAGAGGTTACCACTTTGTAATGATGTGTAATAGGATTCTGTCATTTCCATATGGAATAGTATCACAACATATACTTTGAAGATTTGCACTACAGTACAATTCATGTACAGTATTCCCTCGCCACTTCGCGGTTCAAGTTTCGCGGTTCAAGTTTCATGGCCTCAGTGCATCGCTGATTTTTCAAAAATATTCATCGAAAAATAAAAATAAAAACGGTTTCCCAGGATGCCAGACAAAGAGAGAAAATCTCTCAGAGGCTTTGTACATAACCATGGGCACTCAGACAAGGCACATGATTGGTTCCCGGCATGAGATCTGAACTGATTGGCTGCCCATCATCGCATCCTCTCCCAGCTTCTTCCCTTGTTGTATCTCGCCACTCTCGTTCACGCTGTCAACTGTGTCTCGCGTGTTGTGTTCGAAATTAACTTTTCGTTAAGCCCTTACAATGCCTCCTAAGCACCGTGCCCCTGCGAAAGATTCCATTCTAGTGAGCCCAAGAGGAAGAGGAAGATGATGACCATCAGTGAAAAGGTCAAACTTTGCGGATTTTCACCTATCGTGAGGGGTTCCGGTCCCCATTAACTGCGATAAACGAGGGATCACTGTACGCAACAGTTCACCTACTGTATGTCACTTTATACACTGTGCAATATGCCTCTAATGACACCTCCAGGGCTGCGGGTTTGATTCCTGCCTACGTCGTTCGAGTGGAGTTTGCATGTTCCCCCTGTGTCCCAGACGTATCCTCCCCAAGTCTAAAAGACATGGACTGATTGACATCACTAAATTGTCCATAGTGTGTGCGTGTGTGTGCGATTGTGCCCTTGAGTAGACTGGCATCCTGTCCTGAGGCTCATAGGATAGTCTCCGGGTGCCTGAATCAATAGATGCAAGGCAATACCTTCATGTGCAATCTAGTATAGTTTACTCTTTGTTTATGAATTCTTAATTGTTTCTATTTTTTTTTTTACTTTTACTTTGAATTCCTTTCATAAGTGTTATGTTTAAAGAAAGGTCCTTGTTTCTGTCTGAGAATAAATCCTGTTGTATCGTATAGTATGCGACACTAAAATCTTAATCCCATTTTAAAAAAAATGGCTCTATCTAAAACACCAGATGGTTTTGTGGTTCTAGGTGGAACACTATACGAGAATTAATAGCCCGTTTCTTTTTTTTTTTGGAAAACTAGAAACGTTAGCCGTCACAAGAGCACTCATCGAAGCTCCGGAGTCGATGGGATCCCAGGCATTTTAATAAGTGAGCTATGATTTGTTGTAGAAACAATCATTTGTTTTTTAGTGCGATGTGAAAATCTATAAAAGTAGAATTCTCTTCTCCTGGGGTCTGTGAACCATAACCATGAGGTCTGTCATTTCTTCCATTTTTTTTTTGCAGTAGAGGAAATTACTTCAGTACTTGAAAACTTGGCTATTATCAAATGTATTTTATTCATTTTTGAGGTCTTGTAGCTATTAGCGTCTTTGAATGGCTTTATTCCAAACCTCGGTATTTCAAAGCCAAGTAGCCTATAAATAGCAAGGACTTGAGTCTAATGTGTTTGCTGAGTGGAAAGTTCATAAGTAGACAATATTATATTGGATGCATTAAAATAACCTTCAGGAAATAAAATAGTACTTTCTTTCCCTATACTGAGAACCGGAGGCCATAACAGAGGGCTTCCACGTAGAGACAAGCTCTTTAGGAAGCTCAAAGAGTGCTACAGAAGTCTGTTGTGATGGTGATGTGACAATAAGTTAATTTCTAAGGATGATTTAATGACCTTAATGGATCTGTAACCTGATCATGTGTAATGATCGTGAGCTTTATGCCGTCTGCTAGGAAACAGGAAAGCACTGCCAAATATTTAAAAGATTCAATAACACTACTGACATTACATGCTTATTGAATCCTGGATCTAAGTTTAACATGTCGGACTTTTGAGAATCATTAGAATCTTGATGGGAAAAATGTTTAATGGAAATCATTAGGCTGACTCACACTAGGTAGTGAGGCAAAATTTCCATTTTCTTTCTCAGCATGACAGTGCGATATGGGATTTGTCATTAAGTACACAGTTATTGTCAAACAAAGAAAGAAGATTTTTTAACGTTCTGATATCAGCGATCATATCTCATCATATCTTTGTTCGATCGACTCTGCCTGCATCGCTATACACCTGTCTAACACAAAAGGTGTTATCAGTGACAAGCCTTTGTGACCGATCCTCAGCTTTTATCCCTAAACACAAAACAAAATCAATCCTAATGAGATTCAAACTGTGATTTAAAAAATGTTTATTCCCCCGACAGTATAATGTCACTGATAAGGTCAGAGGTATAGTCCAACCTTTCAGTGCTAAATGATTGGTTTAACCACCCTGTATGCATGCTAATGTGTTTGGCTGAATGTCGATGACTTGTGTCTATGAGACTGGAGGATAAATGCTGAATTTTGAATAGCGTACCATAAAGCAAGGAACGAGCAGTAATGAAATGCATCATCGGCATCCGAGAGGCAGCTGGAACGTAACTGTCTGCTAATGGTGTCATAAAACTTTTCACTGTTTTGTCTGACCACATTGACCTTTGTTATAGAGTTGCATGAATCCATTTAGAAACGAATCCTCTGAAAGATGACACCATATCCGCACCTGATGGGCTTTGATTTGCAATTGATCTTCATGCGATAATTATGCATTTCAGACAAATGTGCCTTGATTGCTCCAGAGCTTTTCTGTCTTTTCTGTCTGTATGCCTTCCAGGTGGGCCGTCGGCTTGGTCGTCCTCTCACTGCGAATGCTGTTGCAAAAGCCAGAAGAGCGAGAGAGAGGGTGAGAGTGGCACGTCCTTCAACGAGCTTTCAACATCCTGCTCCGAAACCCAATCGGAAGCCAGCTCACCCCAGGAGACAGTGATTGCCCGTCCCGTCTCCCAGCAACACCACCACATCCAGACCCTGGAGCGGACCCAGAAGAAAGGACCGGCCCAGGCGATGCAGGGGGAGACCCACAGGAGGACGGAGCTTTTGCGCACTCGCACCACAGGTCCCCGTGACCACATGACCCCTTCCAAGAGGAAACCGACTAAGGAGAAGCTCACGCCAGAGCAGGAGCTCCAGAAATGCATCCAGGACTTCCGACGCATTCGGATTCCTGAACGCTTCCCGGACAGGAAGAACACATGGCAGTCTGATCTCCTGAGGAAGTACCGCCTGTGAAACGAGAATGATTCAAAACGAGTAGGAAGAGAAGGATGCAGGAACAAGGAGGAACACAATCTACCTATCAGTGCTTAAGATCTCACTTCGATTTGCACTCCACTCGAGCACGATCTTTCGGTCTAATCTTCGAGCAAGAGATGCAGTTAACCTTGAATGACTCGTACAGGTTCTGTTACAAAGCACAATTACTCAAGCTGCAAATCAATTTCACAGTGTCTAAATGAACCAGCCTTTTAAAGAACACCGTGGAATGGGTTGGACATGCACTAAATGAGCACACATCAACATGTTATCAGCACACTCAGAGCACTGCACGAATCAGACACTTCTGCCTGTCGGCTCAGGACAGAACTTATGCTTGAACGTGGAACAAAAAGCACAAAATCATTCGGTGTCAGAGTTATATGGATTATATGGATATGTTAACACAAAGCTCTCTTTTTTTTTGGTGAATTCTGTTTGCTTTTGACCAGCATTCCCTGTTCCCCAGTGCATGCTTAGGCATTACAACTGCGATATAGAGTATTGCCTCACCTCTTATGGATTAGTGCTATATATTATGCCCTGCATAATTTGCTGAGATTTAAGAAAAAAGAAAAAAAAACATGAACATCACATCCAAATGAAAATGTATCTGAAACAATAGAGCAGAACAGATTTGCTAGATTGTTTTCTCATCGTGATCATTTTTGTCCAAAATATTATTTGTAGTGTATCTGATCTGGTTTTGCCTCGGGGTATATGAAGAATCCCTTTATTGTGAATGTGCAATGATTTATTAAATGAACGGAGTTTAAATGCAATTCTTTTCTTTTTATTTGACTGCCTCCATAATATTGCAGTGTTACTTTTGGAAAAAGCACAGCATTTCAAGCCAGTCACAGACTTGAACAGAACTTGTCAAACTTGTCGTTATTGTTTCTTTCAAATAAAGAAATGCACCTTTCAGCAAACTTTGATAGAAGATCAAAAATCACAATACAAAAAAAAAAAAAAGTTCCAGGCAGGATAATATTTGAATGCTGTCTATCTCTTAGTTTTGATAATTTATTGTGTCTATTACAAAACACACTGAAGCTATTCTGGCGTCTCTCCCCAACCCCCCCCACCCCCCCACCCTCTCACTAATTCTTTACATTCAGCTCATTGCAGAGGTGGGGTCTGTAATACACTGTTCCACGTTTTTCAGCATGTGAATTACCCCTTTAGTTCCATAAACGCATCGCAAAAATACCGTTTTCAGACGTGACTATTAATATTCAGGAGATTCTGCAGTGTCGCTATATTTTAGCTGAAACTGAGAGGCTTTCTGCTCTTCTACACTCAAAGTGTGTCAGTTTGATGAATATGGATTTATACATACGAAGGCTTTTTGACACAGAAATGACCTAAAAAATCTAGCATTTGTGGTATAAATAGGCTGGTATGTTAACAAGCCCTCTTACAGTACATGCTGGGTAAAAGTGAATGCGGTAGAATTTATATGCAAACTCCTTTTTTTTATTTCAGATACCAAGATTAGATTGTGACTGTAGTAGAGGTCGGATCAAAGTCAAGCAGTCTGAACAGGGGGGAATTCATATTCATAGTAAAATCAAAATGGTAATAAACAGATGGGCAAAACATGACATAGGATAAGCAACAAAACTATAAGGAATCTATAAAACACACTGAAGGTATAAGCCGGGTGTATACAGCGTGCGTGTACACAGCATTCGGACACAATTTTAGACAATTAAAAAGAAAAAAAAACATGGCTAACTCGATTGCGATTTAGGATGGATGCAGAAAAGAGACGTACAAAAACTGAAAAACAAATCTTTAGCATTAAACTACAAAATATTAAACAGCATTGTGGTAGCCCAGTGGTTTAGGTGTTGGGCTACTGATCGGAAAGACATGGGTTTGAACCCCAGGTCCACCAAGCTGCCGCTGCTGAGCAAGGTCCTTAACCCTCAGTTACTCAGTTGTAAGTGACTCTGGATAAGGGTGTCTACTAAATGCCGTAAATGTAATTCATAACACCTCTATAGCAACTGGTTAAAAATTTTGTTTCTTGAATTCCAGGCCAGATTATTTCAAAGTAAATTTCACAAAACGAAAGTTGAGAAGTGAAATAAGCAATGATATAATTTTTGAAGATGCTTTCCAATACATGAAGCCTGATTTTGTAAACATTAAAATAAGCTAGGGGCATCAGGAAGCATTGCACATTGCCTCACAGCTCCAGGGTTTAGTGCAGCGGTGTGTATAATCTTCAAAATTCATTCCAACCAAGCAGAAGTCACCTGTTTAATCAGTTGTTCTTAGCTTTTAGTAGACTCTGGTGTGGCTTCTGCTTGGATGGAATGAAAACCTGCACCCACACCGGCCCTTTCCGGATAAGATTGAACACCTCTGGGTTAGTGGGTTACTGTCCACTACGAGCCTGGAGAGTTATATGTTCTCCTCATGTCTGTCTGGGTTTCCACAAAATTCTCTGGTTTCCTTCAATTTTCCAAAAAACATGCTGTTTAATTCCGTGCCCCCGCATAAATTGTCTGATGTCACATTCTCTCTGTTTTCCTCACAGTATTCAAGGGTTAGGCTCCAGACCCACCGAGACCCTGACAAGGATAAAGAGCTTTCTGAAGATGAATGAATAAACAAACAAAAGAAAATATAGATTTTTAAAATCTCAGAGCATTGAAAACATAAATAGTGTTGGGGTGCGTTTTTGTGAAGTCATTTATTTTAGAGGTGTGATATTGAGATGTGACTTTCTTTAGCCCGTTAGGAAAAACTCCTAACAATTGCATCACATTACATTAATTCATTTAGCTGATGCGTTTATCCAAAATGAATTACAAATGAGGAATTACAAGCAAAGTGATGTATTAAGGTAAAAAAAAAAAGGATGGCTACTATACAAGATTTAAATTGAGTACTAGATGAACAACATACACAGTGCAGAGGTATCTGATCTGCTGAAGTGCTGATTTATTTATTTATTTATTTTTATCTATCTATCTATCTATCTATCTATCTATCTATCTATCTATCTATCTATCTATCTATCTATCTATCTATCTATCTATCTATCTATCTATCTATTTATTTATTTACTAGCAGTTAGCTAATGTTCTCGGAAAAGGGTGCTTTTTGAAGATAAAAAATTACAAATTCTCCTTTGTGGATTGAGGTTGGAAGATTATTTCATCACTGAGGGACAGTCAGTTAGAAAGTTCTTTAAAGGGACGTCCTTCCTTGCTGAGTATTCAGTACCAGACGGTTACTCACCACAGACAGACTATATTTGCAATATAAATCCTGACATAATTGACAGAAAATTCTATCTTTTTTTTATATGTTAAAAAGTTTTTACTAGGCCTTTAAACAAAATTCATTTATTATTGATAACTATCTGCATATATTTGTATCGTATTTGAATTCCCAGGCATTAAATTTACTGTTTACTGGCCACAACAATCTATGCCTTAGAACAAAAGTAAAGACTGTTCATTGTAATTGGGAACATTTCATACATTACTTTTGGTTTGGTTCTTTTTATTTTGCCTCTTTTTATGGAAGCCAAAGATGGACTTGACATTTCTAAAGTTCCAAATTGTATAAAGGACGCATTAATGTGTTTGGTGGAGAGATCTCAGAAACAGCAAATATAATACAATTGGGGTTAAAGGGTTGGAGATTAAGATTACTATGGAACCAAACCATGCCATTCTGTTGTATATATAGGATTGTAAACACTGTTTTTTTGAGAAATCAATGTCTTGTCATAAATCAGATGGAGATGGAAAACGACACCCTGTCAAAGCGTTTGATCGACCTGTCAGAAGAATTTGTAAATGAATCTGACATCATGTAGTGTGAGCAGTGTCACAATCATATATAAAACAAGACATATTGGATAAAATCGATCCTGGGAATAATCACTAAATGCAGCTTTCACTTAGAGAAAAACAAACAAACAAACAAACAAACAAACAAACAAACAAACAAACAAACAAACAAACACATAACACCAATGCTAAAGCTAAAACCTAATGCTAAATGTCACCATTTTCAGACTGAGGTGACTAGGTGCCATTTAACTTGTGAGCATCTACGTCATGAGGTATTGTACAGTGTGAGTATACGAGAATAAGACCAGGTTTTAACATCAGAAAAATAAACTACTAGATTTCACAACACATCAAAATAAATAAGGGGTGTAAATTCACTCACTAATTAGTCGTGTACAGGAAGCAGGAAGTAAACAAGCGACACACAAGGTGTTAAAGTGTTTAATTTATAAATTAAATACTCGAGTAGACGATTCCTAACATGAATACTGATGCTGCACCTTCAAATTCACCTTCGAATTTATGTAAATTTAATTTCTGCTGCTATATGTTATGTATTATGCATAGCGACCATTTCAAACAGCATTACAGGAATCCTCCTCTAACTCTCCATGTTTGATATCTCACTCCCATTGTGCAATCCTTCCTCATCACATAAACCTAAACGACCCGCCGGATATCCCTGACATCTGAGCAGATCGATTCTAAGAGCATGAGACAGCTTTGGAGCTTGGCCTCGTTGACTGGCTACTAATCTGCATACAGCATCAACAGCACACATCCTTTTCAGCGAGGAATGAATGGCCAGTAATTCGGCTCTTTATTTCAGTCCGGCTCTCTATGAACGGAAGCAGAGCACAGTGATGAAGCCTCTGATAGCAGATGCTTAAATTGCCTATCAAATAGATGCCTTCTA
Source organism: Tachysurus fulvidraco (assembly GCF_022655615.1). Classification (NCBI taxonomy): domain Eukaryota; kingdom Metazoa; phylum Chordata; class Actinopteri; order Siluriformes; family Bagridae; genus Tachysurus; species Tachysurus fulvidraco. The sequence goes on from NC_062527.1 coordinate 16,448,342, forward strand.
CTGTATATATGTACAGTATATTTAAATATATGAATATATAATTATATAACTAAAATTTAAACAAGAAAAGGGAAAAAACTATGAATTATAACTCAGACTTGTTTATATAACTATAAAACAAAACAGACAGCAAACTTAAACATAGCATGTGCATAAAACTGACACATATGAATCACTGGGTGGGTGGAAACGATGTTTTTTGCCACATTTTAAAATGCAGAAGGGAGAAGACTTCACAGCTACGGAAAGGAAGAGAGTACCACAGCTTTTGTGGCAGGAAAACTTTATTGCTGGTTCAGAGCAGAGAGAAAAGGACAGAAAGCTGATGAATCTGAGAGGGTGTGCAATAAATAAATAAATAAATAAATAAATAAATAAATAAAAAATTGGAGAATACTTTGTGTGACCTTCTTCTGCCAACATGAGCACACATGAGTCTTCTCCTATAATGCTTGATGAGATTGGAGAATACAGAGCAAAGGTTCTGTCTTGTAGACTCTTCCTTATTGCTTACTCAGGATTTCAGAGAGTTGCAGGTCAGGGAGATCGGGTGGCCATGTAAAATGCCTGATAGCATGATTCTTGGCAGAGGCAACCTGATTTGCGTTTAATATCTCCAGAGAAAAGGTATGATGCCTTGTATCTTAACAGCTTGATCAAGTGAAAAAGCAGTCTAAACATCACAGAGCCTCTAAAATCCTTAACAGTAGGGATTCGGTTTAATCATTATTCCTGAGTGTTAATTACCAGAAACCTCGATTTTAACCTTACCCGACAATAACGTTGTCTAGTGAATGCCAGGCGCTTAGGTTTGTGCTTAGCTAAAAGAAATGTCTTTCTGTCTGGCACATGAGTTCACAGAGTTTGTTGGTGTGAAGGTTTTGCCTAAAATGCAGACTTTAAAACCTGACAATGTCAAAACAATTCCATGGTCTTCGAATCTCCAACCAATTTAATACAATTTTGTAGCAAATATATATATATATATAAGCCTAATATATAATATGAAAAATCCAATGAAAGTACAACGAGACTACATCCTTTGGTTATGCTTCTGCCCTGTGAGATTTTAAGTGTTCACAGAAAGGCTTTCTTAATCACGCGCCTGTCAAAACCCATGCATCACATGGATGACAAGTTCTATGTTAGTAGAAGAGAAGACGTGGAGAGGGAACACGTTATGCAAGATATTAATTTTAGCTGTAGCTGTGTCACTGCACCCTGGCTTTGAGAAGATCCTTACTCGTGGCAGCTCTTTCTTCACAATATAACATTATTAGGTTTGGTACAGGCGAAGCTCTCTGGATGGGGGATGTGGGAGTGTATGAAAAAGAAGATCGGTGAATGTCACACAAATTCCTGTCTTGCCTTTCAGTTGACTTAAAGAAAGCAGCGTTGTTTTTTTTTGTTTGTTTCTTTCAAATTTGAAGCCTTTTTTTCGTTGCAGTTTTTGTACAGCCTCTGCTGAGTACATGCTGATGGTCATGGTTCAGCATTTTTCTGAAGAGTTTTTTTTTTTGAGGATGAATGAAAACAGCAGCCAATTAGAGTCGTTCTGGCGGCTTTTGTTTCTTCTGGGTGTCCCAGAAACCCCCCAGCTCACTGCCTGTCTATCTTCTTTATTTCTTTTTTTGCTCTTGTTAAGTGTTACAGAAAGCCTGAAAGACAAATAAGTTGGGAGAAAGTTTGCAAGATTATAACAGGATCTGTGTGTGTGTGTGTGTATGGCAGAGAGAGAGAGAGAGAGAGAGAGAGAGAGAGAGAGAGAGAGAGAGAGAGAGAGAGAGAGAGAGAGAGAGAGAGAGAGAGAGAGAGAGCATCTACATGCACTTGTGTGACTAAAAGAAAGGAGCAGGCTTCAATAAGTATGTGGGTCAAAGGTATATCTGGCTCCATATCTGTGATGCTGACAGTAGCAGATCTTGTGGCACTCCCGCCGTGCTGACACTCTGTTCTCTCCTCTGACAGCAATAAGCTTCCAGCGACAGTGAGAGAGCATTCACACACACACACACACACACACACACACACACACACACACACACACACACACACACACACACACACACACACACACACACACCTATTTCTCCCCCACAATGAGTTCCAGTGATCTTTCTATGTGGCTCACCTTTTTCTGTTAGCTCAGCAGCAGTAGTCGTCTCCTGGTCTTTTCTCTCGAGACCACTCACACTGCAGAGTACAATGATGCCAAACCTGCAGGTAAGCAGCCATTAAAGGAATACTCCAGAGTTTTTTTTGAAATTTTTTTTATATCTAATCTCTATACATTGCATCTGTAGTGGAAGGGCAATTACTGTGCAGAAGATTTTCCACATTTTTCTCTGTACCAAGGGAAACGAAAATGAAAATCCCATAAACAACAAAGACACTTGTAAGGTACATGTAAAGCCAGTGGAAATAACGTGCGAATAAAATGCAAATTAAAAAATACAGACATTACAGTCTAGAAATGGGGAAATTAGGATGAGAAAGGCATGAATGTAAGTCAACACACAGTTTATGTAGTTAACAAGTATGTAACAAGAGATAACTACAATTTCTGGTGAACAGGCCTACTCGGAAAATGAAGTAAAGAAGTAAAAAGTGGTTTTCAATGGATATGTAAATGAGCATGAGTACAAGTTTTTATTGTCTATTATGCTCACGTAAATGGCACTAAAGGATAAAAAATAATCAATAAATATTAATGATATTACTAAAGAAGAAGCTGTGTATAATGTTGTCATGGACGTCTTAGGAGATTTTTTTCCCAGCTTGTGCAGTCCACCAAAAACAGTTTACATTATCATATGACTGAGATACTTGAACTTAGATGGCTGTAAATCTGATTAGCTAAAATGTTGAATTTCACCAAGATAGATAATCCATATAGACACATTTCTGCATTTCATATGGACACATTTTATTGCTGGATTTTAAAGAAATTTTAAGGTAGGCAGTGCTTCCCATGAAAATCTGTATATTCAAGGCCAGCTATCGAGAAAGCTTCTTAAATATCTGATTACAAAATCATGAGCATAAATATGAAGTTGGTTTTGTGTGATACTACAGCCTCCACTCTTTTGGAAAGGCTTTCCTATTGATGTTGAAACGTGTCTATGGGGATTTGTGATCATTCAGCCAAAAAAGCATTAGTGAGATCAGGTACCGAGGATGTATGATGGAGTCTGGAGTAAATTCGAACGTCGATGTCTTCCCATAGTGTTTTGGAGGGGTTGAGGTCAGGGCTTTGTGCAGGACACTTGAGTTCTACTCCAAAGTTAGCACACCTTTTGGGCTTTTTAGATTCAATGATGGAAAATTGTAATGCTGCAACTTACAAAGACATTTGATAAGATTGTGAGCTTCCAAAGGTGTGGCAACAGTTTGAGGGAAAAACAGCCTCTGGGTGTGATGGAAAGGGGTGCGCATACTTTTGGCCATACTGTGTAGTCTATTACTGAGTGTGTGTCTGATCCTGCAAAGTGAAAACTTTATAGAAAATGTATGTAGCTGAAATTGATTTGTATTCACTGTATAGTGTAAATGCAACAACTGCCTTTAGACCTTCATCATAAGTGGGTGTAAAGGATTCTTTTCTCAGCATATGCTGCGAATCTATATATAATCTACATATAATACAGATGCAGTGGATAGAAATTGTGTTGAAGATCAATGGAGTATGGCTTTAAGGCTAGATAGGCTGACAGTAAAATATACTGATGATTTTACACAGCTTGTCTTAACATCAAGATTCAACAAGTGCAGATCTGTTGACTTACTAGACATTCAAAATGGCTAAAAACCTTCACAAACATCCAGCAAAGACAGCTATCTCACCGGTCTCACACTCAAGCTGTGAATTATAGCTGTGTTTAGGGATGGATAACAAAAAAAAGGGCTGAGATGCCCTTTAAAGATTCTCTGCCAGGGTTGCAGAGCCCTCATGGCCTTTTAGACTTCCATACATTGCCGGTTTCTGCATCTCACTCTGGGGGCTGTGATTTACAGTCTGAGCTGCTGCCGCTCGTCATTTTCCTCCTCATTACCTGATCCTCTCTCAAGGACTGTGCCGGAATTTACAGGAAGTCAATTAAGCTATTCGGACTAGAGATCCCATTCGCTATAGATCAACTCCATGAGTTACTAATCAGATCCGTGGAGGATTCGGCGACCCTGTACAAGCCTGATGTGGAAACTAAGCTGTAATTTATGGAGCCCCTCTAAAAGAGTACTACAGAAAAAATGAAACATGTTGATGTGCTGGAACAACAGAGCATCTAGATGTAATCAGCATTCCCTCTGGCAGTGGTGCCTTGTAATATTTACACACACGCCCACACTGATGAATTAAGATTCCACTCAATAAAACGCCCTTTGCTACTTGATGCTGTCAGTAAACAGTCATCACTGTGATTTATGGAAATGCTGCCATTCTGTAGGAGAGCTCTGTGCCAAGCCGTTCAGGAAATCCCTAGGGATGTTTCTGATTCTCCCAGAGCTCAGCTTTAGTCAAGCATTATCTAAATTTAACCAAAATGTGCAAATTCTATCCTGTGTCTCCGAGTGAGAACAGCAGCGGTGATTGAAAACACGTACGAGAACTGAAGCGTTGACAGACGTAAAAATTCATCGCTGATTTTTTTTGTATTTTTTTTAGACATTTTCTATTTGACTGGGGTTTAATGTGTATTCCTTAAGCTGTGATGCAGAGAGATGTCAGGATCAGCCCATGTGTGACACCTCCATCATTTTGCAGCTGAGGTCTTTTATTTTTTTATCAGCACTTTCATCTTTGCCTCTATCTGCACCTGGGAATAGAATCTTGGAATAGCAACTTTTATCTCTGTAGTTGAGTGACAATTTGTGTGTGTGTGTGTGTGTGTGTGTGTGTGTGTGTGTGTGTGTGTGTGTGTGTGTGTGTGTGTGTGTGTGTGTGTGTGTGTGTGTGTGTGTGTGTGTGTGTGCGGTGCGGTGGGATGGGGTAGGACGGGGAAACAACATAAATACAGAGATTTTCTCTGCATTCACTTGCCTTGTTTCAGTGTGGTACTTTAAATGAAGGGATGGATAGCTGACTTGGCCTAGTGGGTACATGTCTGACCACTGGGACATAGAGGTGAATGCTGTAGTGACTCAGTTACGTAGCAATCAATGCAGTCCTTCTGCAAGGGTCTGCTGCCATCACTATGTATCAGGGTCCTAACATTTCATTACCACTCTAAAAGGTATTCTTATTTTGACCACAAAGTGGAATTTGTATGTGCTGTAATCAACCCAGGAGACTGTAGAGTGGACAATTTTTAGGCCACCATTTTTAGGCCCATCTCTATTGGGGTGACCAGTGTGGACCGTAAATAGGGCTGCTCAGTCACACAGGGGTCTGCCAAAACCAGCTGCCACTCAACCCCAACTGTTAGCAACCATATACTCCATATACCCCATGTACCCCATGATGGATGGATCACTGTCTAAATATGACCAAGGTTCACATTGAAATGGGCCCACTGTGTCTCAGGAAAGCCACAAAAAAGCAGATAAACTGTGCTAAGCTAAAATTAGACAGAACAAGGTATACATAAGACCTTGTATATGAAATGGTCCCCCTTAACCTCAGTGCAACACACAGATGCAGTTGACTCTGTAGGTAACAAAGCCAGAAAACATCAGACCTGATCACTCAAGGACACTGTTTTCAAGAAGTTTCTTTATTAGGGAAGTTTCAGGAAGAGCTGGAGCACAGTGGACATGATTTTACAGTAAGACAGCTACAAGAAAAGTGTCTTGAACCACATCTGTGCCTTTTAGTAACATTTGGTGATCTCTCTAATGCCTTGGATACTGTGAATTGAGAGCTACTCTGGGACATCCCAATAAAATTTGACTGTTCCATGATGGGCTGGTGGCTCATGTGACCGTAGAGAGACAGGAATCAGTGCCTTCGAATGTATGCACTGGTGTGTTGCAACAACATGTCTTCAACATCTAGTTAGTAGTGGGATTACTATAGATTTCTGGCTGGATCTTTAATATCCAAAGGCTCCAGGCAACCACAAAGGCCTCATCAGTGCAGGACTTTGAGATCCACTTTGCTGATAACTGTGTACTTGTGGCTCACACCCCAGAAACACTGCAGTAGTAGAGGTTGTACTTGTGGCTCACACCCCTCTTTGGCAGTAGTAGAGGTTGAACAGCACTAAGAGGCAGATCTCTTACCGTTACAGTAGGTGGTTTTGACATTTAAATAACTAGTTTTATGCTTTAAGCCCACTCACCCATTCCCACCAATGTTCATAAAGGTCCTCCCCATCTGCCACATGGAAACACAAACAAGCATTCAAGCATTTACTCAGATAATTATTATACTTTTTTATACTAATTTTAATCCATAATTATTTTGTAACATGTTCTAATTATTTTTCAGGTTATTTTTAAAAGTAAAAATAAAAAACACACAGAAAATGTACCTTGACTGTGAAATCACCACAACCAATTAACACAATATTTATTTAGCATGGAGTCTAATTGTTTGTTAGCAAGGGATCCATTCAGGGCACCGTGATTTACTGTATAAAGCAGATTTATAACTATAGCTAGGGAGTCTGTCACTTTTTAGCACCAAACCTAGAGAAATATGTCTACTTTCACAGAACAAGGTAATCTATCTGACATTGAAAACAACCACTGGCCTTTCCTGTTGCCTATAAGAGAATATCCTTAAGGCCAATTTCCATTTACTGCTTCAAAACAATGACAACAAAAAACTAGTATAGCTTGTCTAATGGGATGGGATGATCGATTAAGTAGATCTTGTTCTGGATAGCTCAACATTTTGTACATTTGTATTCCTATTGGAAAATAGTGAATAGAAGAAATTTGAGTAGTCAGATGGCCACTGGCAAAATCATGGAAGTTAATTGTTCAAAATATGTAGATGCATTATCTTGGCCAAGCCAGAGATGGGATGGGCAGACGGCCTACCGTTAAAGAAACTAGGGAGCTAATCCTTTTTGGTGTAACATGTTTGGCTTCACATAAACAGATGTCAGAAATACTACTGTAATTTCTCATCATATCTAGAAATATTGCATTCGCCCACCTGCCTTGGGCCGTGGATCTTGGTAATATAAGCCTTCTCCAAATAAATTATGTACATAATACATTTCTACATGATACCCAATTCAGGTCAGGCATGTGACACAGCCAATAACAGCAACATTGTAGGTGTTTGTTTTGGATTTATTATAGAACCAGATTTTTAGGTTCTGCATCTCTAACATTCTGGATATATCATTTTCAGATCCAGGTCTGTAACCTAATCCAGAAACAGGAACCTTCCCACAGGCAATATTTTTGATAAATTGTTCCACTGTGAATTCTTGGACCCGATAATTTGCCCTTGTCAGTTTTATTCGAAAGATAAGACCAAGAAGAGAGGTTTTTATCATGCATTCATTCACACAAAGATAAACCATACTGAAGGAAAAACAGAAGATTTCTCACACTCTCAGCTGAGGTTTAAAGGCAATCAGGGTTTTCTGCATGTTGCAAATAAATAAATAAATAAATAAATAAATAAATAAATAAATAAATAAATAAATGTGTTATCCACAATAGACAGTTTTAAATCCAATTTAAAACCTTATTTATTCTCCAAGGCTCTTCGGGCTTCATAAGGTCTGCAGTACAATGTTGCATCTGTTGTCTTTCAACTTTTGGTTTGTCTCAGTCCTTACTTCAGTAAGAGCTTTATGCCGGTAGATTTGAGGAAAGATGAGTGCAAAACAGAAAGATATCCTGGATGAGAAGCCAGTCCATTGCAGACCTCCACACACACATTCACACTCACTGACACCTAGGTGCAATTTTACATGTGGGGTGTGGTAGCTTAGTGATTAAGGTGATAAGGACCACTGATCGGAAGGTCATGAGTTTAAATCCCAGGTCCACCAAGCTGCCATTGCTGGATTCCTGAGCAAGACCCATAACCCTCAATGGCTTAGTTGTGTAAATTGAAGTAAAAAATGTAAGTCACTCTGTATAAGGGTGTTTGTTAAATGCCAGAAATGTAACATAACTAACTGAGCATTTAAAAAAACCCCAAAAAACTCATGCAAGCACACAGGCTCCACATAAGACATTTTATTGTATTTCATGGTTTTTCAGCAAATTTATTGAAATTTCTGACATTTAGCAGGCACCATTATTTAGAGCGATTTACAATATCTATTTTTTTTTATAGAACTGAGCAATTGAGGGTTAAGGGCCTTACTCAGGGGCCCAAGAGTGGCAGCTTGGTGGACCTGGGCTCAAACTCACAACCTTCCGATTGGTAGCCCATCACTGTCTCACTTTTCATCTGTGTGTCAAAAAAGATGGCCAACATCTCTTCTGTTTAATAATATTTTAGACATAGCACTCGGCATCCAGTCTAAGATGACCAAGCCATTGAGTACTTAGCAAACTATTTTAAATCAATTCTACTTTGGTGTAAATTTGAGGAATTTCCCCTCTCTGCACCCAGAGTGAGTTCTGTCAGGACCACTTTGTCAAATGAGAGTTTTTTAAATGATAGCATACAGTTAGTGTTGGCGATATGGTTCTGTTCAGGGCAGGAATCCATGCACCCGTCCGTGTGCATGCATGGACCGAGCGGGGAGAGCAGCAACTAGAAAATAGAATAGACTCCCCCTATAACAGAACCATTGGTCATGCATAGAGTTTTTTTTTTAAATAATAAATGAATAAATGGATAAATGGATAAATAAATAAATAAATAAATAAATAAATAAATAAATAAATAGAGAGAGAGGGGGAGAGAGAGAGAGAGAGACACGCTTGACGACATGGCCTGCCAGAACTAACGCTTAATTATGTTTTTGCATCTTGACTCCAACCCGTCATGTCATTGGTTTATCTCATTATTGTGTCTCAATTGCGTTCACCTACCTTGGGCTTTGTTGTTGATTAGTTTGTCTGTTTATACCATAATGGCATCTAACGTCTGTTGTACTGTTGCCTTTATACAAACTTTTTTAAGTCTGGCTAAATGCAGCAACTGAATTAATTAAGCAGAAACTTTATGAGTGTTAGTATGAATAAAAATGAGCTTATGGTCAAGCTGTGCTGTCACTGGCTGCCACACCACAACAACAGCAATAAACGGAAGAAATTCCTAGAAAATCTTGTTATCAGCACCAGCAAACCCATAAAGAATTTATATCTTGCATTCTATAACAAGTAGGAATAAGGAAATGAGGAAATGTGCTTGGCTTTCAACATTGAAATTAAAATACAATAAAAATTATTTCAATAGCACTTTTAACAATGGACATTGTCACAAAGTAGCTTTAGAGAAATATATAAATTCTTAAATTTTACACTTAAATCTATCCCTAATGAGCAAGCCAGATGCTACGGTAGGAAGGAAAATCTCCCGGAGACGGTATAAGGAAGAAACCTTGAGAGGAACAAGACTCCATTGTAATTCTGCACACTCCACTTTACTGTTTCTACATGTCACTCACCTGCATCTTAATATATCATGTAGCATACTACATGCTACAGGTAACATGTAACATATATGTCACATTACATTTTATTACCTCTTTTTCTTTCTTTTTCTTTCTAATTTAATTCTAGGCTTGATTTTTATTTCACTGCAAGTTGTATACTGTATATAACTATGAATGTAACAAATACATTTTTTCATCTTAAATCTTGAGCCCATTCTCATCTGGCTGAAAACAGAAAGAGTGATTATAAATCATTTCAGCTGTGTACTATATGTTTTAATGATGCTTGTATTATTTTGTGGAGAAAAAGCACTCTGAACGTCACTCTGAAAGTAACACTGTAGTTAATAATATAGGTGTAGCTGATCTCTGGACATGTCATCTACCCTGTCTTTATAGACGGTCATTGTGACTGAGCACTAAGGAGCCATATGTGTTTTTTAGCCATTTTATGAAATTGATATCACATTATCAGCTAGGAATATACACTAATTTGACTATGTAATGTAAAACACGTATCCAGCATGAGCCAGGTGAGATGTCAGTGGTCTTCTCTGACTTAATTTCTTTTTCAATGTCTCACCATTATTTGCATGTCACTGATAAAAAGCCGGGGGGCACGGTGGCTTAGTGGTTAGCACGTTCGTCTCATGAGTGAATGAGAGTGTGTGTGTGCCCTGCGATGGGTTGGCACTCCGTCCAGGGTGTATCATGCCTTGATGCCCGATGATGCCTGAGAGAGGCACAGGCTCCCGATTGAGTCTTGACCCGAGAATAGTTTGGATAAGCGGTAGAAAATGAATGAATGATAAAAAGCCACTAAAAATGTCCATTTGAAAAGATTTACTGTATCATGCAATGGGATGGATTCTTAGCTTTTTAATTTTCATTATTATAGACAGGACATAAATGTGTTAAAATACTGGTAAAATATCCATGCAACTTACTGATGAGTCCATGCTGGACTCATCAGTAAGTTGCATGGATATTTTACCACGAAGCAGCCATTCCTAATTATCTCCTGTTTTTCACCATTGACAGAAAATCCATGAGAAAAATTGGCTGGACTCCTTGTCATTGCCATACTTCAATAGATTTAATTAATTTTAATAGGTGCATACTAATGTGGGTAGCTAAAATCATTGACTTCTTTTTTTTTCAAGCTGTTGCTTTGTGTTCTGAAAATAAATGCGGCCATTGTCTCGATACAAAATGCAGAATTTTTTAAATGAATGCCAGATTATGGTCCGGCTGCTATTAATGTTCAGCATTGATGGTAGAACTTGGTCTTCCTGAAGGCCTAATTATGTAGGTTGTTAATCAGAATTGTTTATCAGATGTTACACCCATGACCAAATGGGAAATAGATAGATAGTTTCAGAAATAGAACAGCGATCCAACACATCATTAACACTCAGTATGTAGGAACCTCCAATTAGCTCAGATTTCTTCAAGTTTGAAATCCACGAAGTCAATTTATCCCTTCTTATCAGGGGCTAAAAATGTGTCCATGTTCAGCATTGAAATGTCTTTGTTATGTCACACTCCACACAGTAGTGCTCAGAGCTTTAAGGTATTGTAGACTTTTTTTTAGCCCACTATGGGCCATATATTTACAGAAAAGTAAAAAAAAATAAAATAATAATAATATAAAAAATATAAAAAAAATAAAATAAAAATAAAAAAACATATATATAATTATTTTATATTATATAATCATATAATGATATGAGATGCACCAAGTGCTTTTTAAAAATCTTCAACCACTAAAAATCTGTGTAAGGTTTCTGTGTAATCGCAACACCAGGAAAGCCACATGTCTCATGTTGAAAGCCGACGGTGTTCTGATTAATTTTCGATCAGACTTGTGGCCAGAAAATAATTCATTTGTTTATAATGATTGAAAAGTCGATTTCCATTCCACTAGTGTAATGGAACATGAGCACCACAAAACAGTTTATATTTTTTCATTTATTTGGTCTCTGGTAATCATAACATTACATATAATTTCACATAAGATTTTTATATATATATATATATATATATATATATATATATATATATATATATATATATATATATATATATATATATATACACACGTATATATGTATATATATATATACGTATATATATAAACATTTTATTATTTTATTTTTATTATTTTTATTATTTTTATTTATTACTTATTATTTCTATTCGTTTCTTCTTATGCGTTCCTAACTGTATTTTCTTTTTTTCAGCTTTAGTTACTTCTATGCACAATATATAAGGATGTGTGGGTTCTCATTTTACTGCGAGTATGCTGTAAATTGTTTTTAATATACTGTGCACATATAATAAAAATCTTGAATCTTGAAACTGAATCTAATTCCTGTTCTACACACTTGAGGTTGGCCGAAGCTGATGCTTCGAAAACGCTCGACGCTTCAGTGAACTTTCATCAGATAGCACCCACAAACAACACTGAAGATTGTGCTTAATTATAAATAGCAACCGTACAAATTTTGCCTACAAATCAATAATTCATAAAGAGAATTATCTAACAGTCTTACACCATTTATGGACTATATGTCTTTTCTTTTTAAATATGGCGACTAAGCCGTGTGTCCCTATGCAAAACAATTGCACACTTCAGCTGCAGCACCTACTGTAGCATGAGGCTAAACTTAGAGATGCTGGAATCATACCTTTGAGCTACAATAGTTTTTACAAATCTCCTCTAATTAGATTTGAAGACCATGCTCCATGTTGCTGTTTCAGTCTGCTTGGAGATAAGGGACTCAATTTCTTTGATGCTTCTTTTGGGAAAATACAGACTGGACTCTGGAGTCACTGCTGCTCCAAACGAAAGACGTTAACTATGCCAGTAAATAGAGCAATTCATTTGACTGGGAAGCTGTTTAGTGGCTCGCGTTTAATTAACTAAATCCCTCATAAGGGTCACGTGGCTTGTCAGTATTGTAGCACTCAGTTTGTAAGCATATGTGGCAAACAAATGAAGCACCAGCTGCTTTTCTAGTTAAAGATGCCACTTCCACCAATGCACAGCCTAATGTAGCCATTTTTACAGGCGACATATGGATTCAATATTTTCACTAAATTTGCACATCAATCTGGCAGTAAGCAAGCAGCCTATTAGTGGAATGACTGAGTAGGACAACAAAGTGAAGCTTTGTCTAAATGTTGAATAAATTTCTCATTAATAACGTAAGCTTTCTTTCTTTCTTTCTTTCTTTCTTTCTTTCTTTCTTTCTTTCTTTCTTTCTTTCTTTCTTTCTTTCTTTCTTTCTTTAACAATATTGTAAAACAGGACAATTTCAAGCATGATATCAGTGCAAATGTGCATAAATAAGTCTTAATAATATTTAAAAAGATTAGTTCTAATATTATCATTTTTGTTTTAAAGGTTTACAGGTTTACATTTTAGAATGATTAATTATATTTTAATTTGAGAATTATTAAATTTTATATGTTAATTGTCTGAAGTGTGTCATTATTATTATTATTATTATTATTATTATTATTATTATTATTATTGATGTTGTTATTGTTGTTGTTGTTGTTGGTGGAATTATTATTATTTTATTTGTTTATTTGTTTATTTATTTTATATATACATCCAGTTTTAAGTTACATACACCATCTTTATTATTATTATTATTATTATTATTATTATTATTATTATTATTATTATTATTATTATTATTATTATTATTATTTTACAGTTTAATAATTTTTTTGTATTAATATATAATGAATTTGATATGGAACACATTAAATATCTAATATATTCATACAACATGTTCGATAGAAAAGTGTCAGTGACACTCATCCAACCACACTGCTGTTGAGTCCAGGAATATGAAGGAGCAGCTGCTTGTTCCTCCAAGATACATTTTTGAGCAAATATTGCACCACATGAAAAGTAATTGCATTGTAGTCACAGATTTATCAAAGCAGACAAATATAAAGAGTCGTGATGGAACCTGGCAGTCTTATTAGCTTGTCAATGCCTAGTAGATTAGCCTGTTTTCTGGTTATTCATGTTTTGTGAGGAATGTGATGTTGATTGGTGGTGACCAGGTGAAATACTGTGTAGTCCTGATAAGTTAGTCTGTCAGCAGATGCTCATTAATCTCAATTGGTGAGGATGTCAAGGGAATAAACAGGAGAGTAAATTGTTCTTCCTTCTTCCTGGTGGGTTTCATTTATCCCCCTGATGTGAGTTATTATTGACTCAAAAGGGATAAAAAGTCCTGAAACAGATGATGTTTACCTCTCAGACTTTGTGGCAGGATATAGAGAGAAATCGTTTTTCATATGTGTTTGTGTGCTCGGGCTCAGCTTGAAGATGAGAGAGCATCAACTCAAGACTATGTTCATCTCTCAGAGAAACAAATTAGAGAAGCAAATTAAAAAAGAAAATAAGGGCAAGAAATCATTTTTGTGATTATTCTCTGCAGTTAATTAGTCAAGGACGACAATACAGCCAAAGCAAACTACTTTCCAGAACTGAACTTAAACTGAACTGAACTGAACTGAACTGAACACACTTACTGTATTCAGTATAAATCTGTGTTCAAAACACTATCCAAACAAACACTGATGATATGCTGTTTATACATGTTCACTAATGCTATTTTGCACAAAAGTCATGCCACTATTGAAATTGTACATATGTTTTCAACCATCTTACTGTTTACTAACCTCTATGTGCACAATGCCATTACTATCTATTTTGCATATTGCATTATGCATTTTACATGTTTCATGTCAACTAGTGTTTAGATTCCGATCCTGTAGCTTTGCACTGGAGCAACAATGCTAAAGTAGCTTACAAATAAAGGAAGCTTGCCACTACTTTAACTACAAACCAAAATCATCATCATTTTTGAGATATTTGGAGAAGCTTGGAATTTTTCATACTAAACATATTTTACGCAGATTTTTTATGTGGAAATGTGTCTTAACTGTTAGGAGTTTAAAAGAACAATCAAGTGTTTGCAATTTTGCCAATTGAAGTAGTTTTCTGCAAATATTGATTGCCACGAAATAAAGCATTTCTGGCCACAGTCACAAAAAAAAAAAAAAAAAAAAACAATCTTAAAGGGACCAATAATACTCATCATCAATTTACACCACCAATTAATAAACATATAATTATATAGCAAGAAATTAAGATAGAAACAACAGTAATGGAAGATAATGGAATAAAATGAAAACGCAACTATATGGCAAACTATACAACAAACTATACAATGATACATTAAAATACGACATTTGCACAACTACATTAATAACAAACAACAACAACAACAACAACAACAACAATGAAGAAAAAGCTCCCCATTTCTTTAATCGCTCTATACGAATACTCACATTAAGATAACATATTAAGACTTTATTCTTAATGTTAAACATAAACAGTATATTTTTAAAAATCCTGACCATATATTAAGTACAAAAATTCTCAAATGATATTATACAGATGATTGTTAAAATGCTGTTTATGTCCTGATGGATATTTATAAGAAAAAGCCTGAATATTAATAACTAATCATTTATTTATAAGTTTCAATTCAGTTCAATTCAATTCAATAATTTAAATTTATTTGTATAGCACATTTAACAATGGACATTGTCGCAAAGCAGCTTTAAAGAACATAAGAAACTTAATACATTTTTTAATATTATACCAAGATTAATATAATACAAGTTATTAGTAAGTAGTCAGTATTTAGTTATCAAGCATCGATTCATTGATTTGTTTATCGTTGTTCATTTGGTCAGCATATGATTCAGGATCTGATTCAGGAATATTTCATTCAATTCAGTTCAATTCATTATCACAATTCAAAACATTATCACAAAGCAGCATTATAGAAATATATAGAAGCCAGAGGGGGGGGGGGGGGGTGCATAGAAGCTTTAATTTTTGCCACATATACATTACAGCACAATGGAATTCTTTTCTTCACATACCCCAACTGAGGAGGTTGGGGTCAGAGTGCAGGGGCAGCTATGATACAGTGCCCTTGGAGCAGGGAGGGTTGAGGGCCTTGCTCAAGGGCCCAGCAGTGGCAGCTTGGCTGTGCTGGGCCTTGAACCCTGATCCTCCGATCAACAACCTAGAGCCTTCACCAGTTGCGCCACCACTGTGGGAAAAAAATAAATGGGGGGAAAAAAATAAAAAGTGCACCAATCCTGGCTGTACTGCAATACCAGGTCGATGCGTGGAGCGGACGGAGCAAGCCCCTAATCCATCTCCCTGTTCCAAATTTCAATTCAATATCTGGTCACCCGGGTAGGGGACGTATCAGATATTAAACTGATAAGAACAGATATTACACTTGATCTTAGTCAAAAGGCCGAGAAGCCTCCTTTTACATATACATTCAGGATAGAAATTAAAACTTTTAACTGTATAACTTTATCCTGAATGAGCAAGCCAGAGCTGATGGTGGGAATAAAAAAAAAGCTTGAAGATTTGCTTGAGAAGAACCAGACTCAGAAAGAGAAGCCATCTTCATGTGGGAGACACCGGAGTGTGTGATTATAAATCATTTCTCTTCTAGAACCTTGTACTGTATGGTACTGAGCAGGAAAATCATATTAGTTATAACATGAAGTCTGTCTTGTTATAAACTGATCACTGATGGAGACATGAGTGCCAATCTGATGGTGTCAATTGCACTCCAAAGCCATCTCTATAAGTGTCACCATCCACAGCAATCTGGTGTATCTCCAGGTTGTTCATGTGGCTCCATCCACAGCGACAGTGCGTAGATTCCAAGAGATGAGACTCCAGCCAGAAGTAGGGCATCAGGATGGATCAGACAGGTTCAGAGAGCAGAAGGAGTCAGAACCACTAGTTTATTCCCTGGAAGTGACACCAGTATATTGCACACACTCTTTCACACCTCCAGGCAATTTAGAGCTGCCAGTCCACCTACAAGCATGTTTTTTTTGAAGGTGTGAGGGAACTGGAGGCTAGCATTTTAAATTCTGTTAAAGTAAAAAAGGAGAAAATGCTGTGAAAGATTTCATTCTGTATACTGAACAGAATGAGTATCACGGACATTTTAACAGTCTGGCATTTGATTTTAATTAGAATACATTAGGAATACTTATGTCTGTCTGTCTACTGTACTGTACTAAGATTTGAGCAAATGATAATAAAAAGTGGAGTTTGCATGTTCTCCCCGTGCCTTGGAGGTTTCCTCAGGGTACTCCGGTTTCCTCCCCCGGCCCAAAGACATGTATGGTAGGTTAATTGGCATCTCTGGAAAATTGTCCGAAGTGTGTGAGTGAATGAGAGTGTGTGTGCCCTGCGATGGGTTGGCACTCCGTCCAGGGTGTATCCTGCCTTGATGACCGATGACGCCTGAGATAGGCACAGGCTCCCCGTGACCCGAGAAGTTCGGATAAGCGGTAGAAAATGAATGAATGAATGAATATTCTAAGCTTATAACACAATTTTACCATAAATGTAACAGTTGATCATCAAATATTTCCATGCAATCGTGATACAGCGTATAATATATTTCAATATTACAGGTGTTACACTGGCGACTTTTGATTGACGGTTAATGGAAATGGCTGCCAGTAAAGTTCTGCATATTTGCTCAGTTTTATAGGATTTTATTTCATCACTCTACTCTCCTGAGACCCAAACTATAATGTTTATAGCTGTTTAAGTTCTTCTCATTATTTCATATACAGCTGGCGACTAAAGAAACGAATCTCCAACTAGGAAAAAGTTTGAGAAAAGAGTAAATGTAGAAGAAAAACTTTTAATACTAATACTTTGGACTGAGTTCAACCAGTACAGCCTACTGGAAAGTGAGTCTATGAATCTATGTGCACAGCGTGGCATAATAGCCTTTCTGCCCGTCATCAGTTCCGCTGACTCATCACATTCACCGGTGCTCGAGGAGCCTCGGGGGCAGTTTATAAGCCCTTCCAGTCTTAATGAGTGGAAGTGCAATCTATGTTGAGGCCTTCATGAGCACTGAAGATGAGATAAACTACTTTCACCTGGGACTTTGCTACAGCGGGAATAAATGGTACAGTCAAAGAGAGCTCTTAAGAAGCTGTCTGGATAGAACAGCTAAATTCTTTGAAGGTCCAGTTTTGCTAAAATACTTACAACAGAGCAGAGAAGCAACAATCATGGTGGATGAAAAGTTATTTTTGAATACTTAATAATTTCTCTTTGGTTCACTCTTTATTTTGTGATGTATTTTGTAGAGGCAATAAAAAGATGAGATAACTCTTTACATACTGATCTGATCTCTCTCTCTCCCTCCCCCCCCCTCTCTCTTTCTGTCTTTCTCTTTCTCTCTCTCTCTGTCTGTTTCTCTCTCTCTCTCCCTCCTCTCTCTCTCTCTCTGTCTGTCTGTCTGTCTGTCTGTCTGTCTGTCTCTCTCTCTCTCTCTCTCTCTCTCTCTCTCTCTGTCTCTCTCTCTCTCTCTGTCTCTCTCTGTCTCTCTCTCTCTCTCTCTCTGTCTCTCTCTCTCTCTCTCTCTCTCGCTCTCTCTGTCTGTCTGTCTCTCTCTGTCCCTCCTCTCTCTCTCTCTCTCTCTCTCTCTCTCTCTCTCTCTCTCTCTCTCTCTCTCTCTTTCTCTCTCTCTGTCTGTCTCCCCCCCTCTCTCCCCCTCCCCCTCTCTCTTTCTCTATTTCTTTCTCTCTCTCTCTCTTTTCTCTATTTCTCTATCTCTCCTCTTCTCCCCTCCCCCCTGAAACCCTTGAACACTAATCAGGGCAGAGAGCATAAATAAAATGTAAAAAAAGAAAGAAAAAAAAAGTGCAAATTTCATGCTGTTTTATGTTTAGAGACCTGGACCGGCTAACCTACAGACAGTTTTTTTCATATATTTCTGCAGCACTTTTTCAATATTTTTTCAGGTCTGCTGAAATAAAATAAATAAAGCTCAAACTTCAAACCACCAATTCACAGCCCCCTGGATTAGACCATAAATCTAAAACAACCTAAAACTAATTTGTGAACAGGGATATCCTCTTAGTGGGGCAATTAATCTACTAATTGAATTCACAGAGTCAACAAAGATTTGGGGGAAAATATCAGAGTGTTGTGCCGAACTCGGATGTAAGAGTCATTTGACACTTCAAAGAGACAGAGGGATCAAGCTAATGGATATAAATGGGAGAAATATCTCACACTATATGTGTTTTTATTTTCTAAGAGACTTCTTACAGTTTCTTACAGTTAATAAACTCTGGTTACTTCAGTTAACTGTTTTTTTTTTAGTTAAATGCTTTTTAGCTTTTTTTTTTTTTTTTAAATATTTTTCATTTCTTTATTAGGCAATTGTTATATTTTCTGTCTTTTTTTAACGAGCAGTTTAGGAGTAAAACACAAGCAGGTTAATAATCTTCTCTCTCTCAACGTACATCTTATTGCTTTCATTCAATTCCAAAACATTAACCGAAATGTATGACATCTATTCATGTGTGTTAAAAACGACCCATTGTAATGTTCCTTACCTCACATTGTCCTGTATTACTGTGTTCCTTATTACGGACAGTAATTATGTGTTTATTTAAAAAAAAAAAGACTTATTTACAAGCTCATTTAATCAGCTCTATAACCATAAACATGCATTAACTCGAGACAGATTCTCGGCTCCGCTAATGTGACGATGACTTTGACCTATGAACGTAGTTAGATATCACAGACATCAGCCATAAGGCTCATGTGTAAGACAGAGTGATTGTGTTTACTTAAAGTCACAAATCTAACAGAAAGAAATATGCGCTGCCTGAAAACAGTGATGGATTTTAAATGGCACACTACCATTCGGTTTTCTGACCTTTTTCCTGAGAGGCCAGATTGTCATGGATGATAAATGAGTAGTTGTGATGTACTTTTTGTTGTTAAAGGGCCAGTCTGTAACCCTGCAGGGCATTAGGGGCATTTCGACCCTGCTACGCTCTGTGTGTGTTTATACACAGCTCTGGCCTCTGACCAAAAGCTTTCAGAGATTGAGAAGTGTCACTGCACTGTCGCACCTCACTGCCAGCTCAGTCACTTAACAGATACGGATGTTTCACAGTGAGGAGTAATGCACTGTCTGAAGCAGTTTAATGCTACTTCTAAGTGTCCAGATTTATCACACAGCCTTCAGATGAAGAGGAGGATAGAGAGAGTGAGAGAGGGTGAGAGAGCAAGAAGAGTGAGAAAGGGAAATAGAAAGACTTTTGTGCTAGGCAGAGGCAGGTTTGTATATTTAGAGGAGTCACGTTGAATTTGTATGTGAGATTATGATGAGATATAGTGGGAATACTGATGGCACATCAGTGTCAAATAGAAGCAAAATATTTCCAGGTTTTCAGCATAGAAAGAGATGCTTAAAGGCTGAAAAACATCGCAGTTTTTACACTGAATAAAACATGACAATGTTATTTACAGTGAATTGTGACCTGACATGTCCTGGATGTCCATTACTGTTCCTGAGCTAAACTGAAAATAAAAAGCTTTCTTTTTTTAAAGGTCTCAGAAACAATGAGTGCGTCCACAGAGCAAACTCAAACCCAGATATGCAGATAGCAACAAAACAGAGGAGTTTATTAAATACACGATGTACAGACATACGGAAAAACACAGGACAACAACAGAAAATGAAACCTAAGGACAAACATGAGGCAAGAACGATAACAAGGACTCACAAGACAGCAGGTATACAGTGGTGTGAAAAAGTGTTGACCCCCTTCCTGATTTTTTATTTTTTGTCACACTTTAATGTTTCTCATCATCAAACAAATTTAAAAGATAACACAAGTAAACACAACATGCAGTTTTTAAATGAAGGTTTTTATTATTAAGGGAAAACCAAATTCAAAACTATATGGCCCTGTGTGAAAAAGTGTTTGCCCCCTAAACCTAATAACTGGTTGGGCCACCCTTAGCAGCAAGAACTGCAATCAAGTGTCTGCGCTAACTTGCAATGAGTCTGTTACAATGATTCAAAATACACCAGCAAGTCCACCTCTAAATGGCTGAAGAAAAAGAAAATGAAGACTTTGGAGTGGCCTAGTCAAAGTCCTGACCTGAATCCTATTGAGATGCTGTGGCATGAGCTTAAAAAGGCGGTTTATGCTCAAAAACCCTCCAATGTGTCTGAATTACAACAATTCTGCAAAGATGAGTGGACCAAAATTCCAATCATCTTGGATGAGTCGTCGCTGCACTCTTGGGATAATTTTGGTCGGCCGGCCACGCCTGGGAAGGTTCACTACTGTTCCATGTTTTACTCATTTGTGGATAATGGCTCTCGCTGTGGTTTGCTGGAGTCCCAAAGCTTTAGAAATATCTTTATAACTTTTTCCAGACTGATAGATCTCAATTACTTTCTTTCTCATTCGTTCTTGGATTTTTTTGGATCTCAGCATGATGTGTAGCTTTTGAGGATCTTTTGGTCTTCACTTCACTTTGTCAGTCAGGTCTTATTTAAGTGATTTCTTGATTGTGAACAGGTGTGGCAGTAATCAGGCCTGGGTGTGGCTAGAGAAATTAAACTCAGGTGTGATAAACCACAGTTAAGTTATGTGTTAATGGCGGGGCGGGGCGAGGCGGGGCGGGCCGGGGCGGGGGGGTTGGGGCTTTGGAGACACTTCGAATCGAACCCCCAACCCTGGAGGTGTGAGGCAAACATGCTAACCACTTAGCCACCGTGCCACCCCACACACTGTATATACGAAGGGTAATTAGTGAGACATATGGATGTGGAGAGGCGGGAAAAGGAGAAGGATTGGGTGGGGCAGACACAAGTGAACACATGAGAATAGAAACCATAAAACATTACCCTCCCTCACGACACGCCAATCCAGAGCCTGAACGTCCAAGAAATTGATGACCCTGGTGAGTATCAGGAAGGAGCGAGATGTGCAGTGAGGTCCAAAGGGGCAGCAAGGGCCATGGCGAGGCCCATGGTGGAGGCACAAAACACACAAACGGTCTTTCTTTGTTCAGTCCTGGTCCATTTCGATTTGGTCAAGTCCAGTTTTTTTCAAAACGCATGAAACCTTTTCGACCTGCTGCACATGCTGTGACACAAAGCCGCATAAGACACTTGGAAGAAAGTGCAAATTGAACTAAACTATCTCACAGGCACATAATTGGCTAATGTCACAAGGCAGAAAGTAATGACACCCCTAATATTGCTCTATCCCTGAAAGCGCAGATGTCTGAGGCATCACTGGGATTCAAACCTGTGATTTCCCACGATGAAACCTTTCTGTTGCACCACCTGGCCAAGATGTGTTTTGAACATCTGCTGAAGATCTTTTTAAACACCTTAGTGCTCAGTGGTTTAGTTAATAGTATAAATCTCTCCACTAATTTGTACAATGTAAAACATAGAACTTGATTCTTGAACTCATTTCTTCTCTTGAACTCTAACTGAGAAGTTTTGAATTCTGAATTCAAGTTTAAAGTTTAAATGAGAATATGTTTCAAGGTGGAGAACATATCATTATTAGATCATGTCATATTGGTAAAAACATGCAGGAATATGCATAAACTATGCACCCGAAGTGTGTATAAATGTTTCTGCATAGAGCTCTGTGATAGACTGGCTTTCAATCCAGGATCTAATCATCTCCTTTATAGTGTTCCTGGATCCACTGTGTCCCTGACCAGACTGAAACAGTTAATAAAGATAAATGCATCAATAAAATCGCTTCCAAAACTGTAAAGAATCTCTCTACTGTATATCCAAGAAGGCAAATGATTACTCTTATAACGATTTTCTATCCAGCTAATATATTAGGATTTTTTTTCTTACCCCTAACTGATTTGTTATTTCTGCTGAACTGAGATGTGCCTCATATGGATTATATTTATTGCACTGGCTTTATGCCCTTGTTTCTTTTCCCCTGTAGATTGCACAAGAAGCAATGCTGTTTATTAAAACGAAAAACAAGCAAACAGGATGAAACCAGGAGCAAAAGAGCTGTGTCCCTCGTTCCTAGCACGAGACGGAGTGAGATGCCTTTGAGACGTCTTTGTATGGAATTACGATTACATGCACGCAAACATGCACACATCAAAGCGGCGATAGAGTCGGTCCGGTCCACAGAAGATAAGCACTTTTACAAACATGTACAGAGCCATGTAATCATGTTACTGGATTTGTGATAAAAACTGAGCAGGCTGTCTGGGGAAATAAGAAACTATTTATTCAATTCATTTCATATAAGCTTAAATAAGCATAAATTCAAATTATATATATATGTGTGTACATATTGTGTTACATCTTTCATCCTCACTAAAACAGCATTTTAATGCACCTTTGTGTGCATTTGGATTCCATAACCATGCCCTGGCCTTGTATAGTAGCCAAGAATATAATACACACAGATCTGATTTTTGCACCGTGCAATAAACAAGCTCATTTAGTACACAGCCTATTTGCTGTTGACAGACGTTATATATGGCCTTATTTCCAGACCTGCATTCCTATTCACCAGTGAAGGCGTTTCCCTGAGGGAAACAAGAACGCTCTGTGAAAATCAATGGAAAGCATGAGGGAATTGGAGCAGATTAATCATTTCACAAATCTGTTTAGGGTTGACATCATTGTGGGTGGTTTTCTAATTGTGCGAGCTAATCAGCCCTAACCCAGGGCATAGATAAGAGGAGGGAGATTACTGCACTGGGTTTTTCACTTTTCTGACCCCCCCCCCACCTTATTTCTTTCTTTCTTTCTTTCTTTCTTTCTTTCTTTCTTTCTTTCTTTCTTTCTTTCTTTCTTTCTTTCTTTCTTTTCCTTGAAAGCAACACAAATAGAGGAGCTCCTGAGGCAAGAAGGCAGCTGGCTTGTAGGTGTGTGTGTGTGTGTGTGTGTGTGTGTGCGTGTGTGTGTGTTCTATATTTAGGTTTCTTTGCATATGTTCCTATTCAGACAGCTGTGTGTGTGTGTGTGTGTGTGTGTGTGTGTGTGTGTGTGTGTGTGTGTGTGTGTGTGTGTGTGTGTGTGTGTGTGTGTGTGTGTGTGTGTGTGTGTGTGTGTTTATGTTCAGGGGAATTGTATGCAAATTCTATGCAGTATGCAATTATATGCTTGAATATTTTATGTCTACTATGTTGTCACTGCAGCTCTTGGACCAGGCTTTCACACAAAGATTAAGACGTAAACTATAAAAGGCAGAATGTAGCGCCAGGCTGAACTACAGTGTAAATCCCAATCAAATGAAGACTGAAAAATGAGCTGTTGGTTAATTTTGTCTGGGCCAAGTTCATATATATATATATATATATATATATATATATATATATATATATATATATATATATATATATATATATATAAAACAACAGATGGATTACTAAGAGTCGATTTCAAATATGGAGAGTTTTTTTTAAGTTTTATTAAAGTTTGATTCAGCATATCTTCAGAATCTCAATTGCATAAAATAGAATGAAGAAAAGTAATAAAGAAAGAGTGATGGCAGAGCTGGAACGCCTCAGTGGTCATACAGTAGTAGGCATTGGGAGCAGTGAGTACACAGATTTATCAGCTTTCATTGCTTAACACAGAACAACACTGCAAATATGCAATTATATGAGATTTGAATAAAGTGCAAATAGTGTTTAATTTATGAAAATGGTTCTAGTAGCTTCCAACAGGCTGCTACACAGAGAAGCACTACAGCACTATATTGGGCCAAGCAAGAAAATTCATCACTCATTCTTCTTCAGTAACTGCTTTATTCTGGTCAGGGTTAGGGCTGTGGAGCTGGAGAGTGGATCTCGCTACCACTGGGACAATTCACCCCAGTTTGGATACTGGTTCATTACAGGGCACCATCCACACACACACACACACACACACACACACACACACACACACACACACACACACACACACACACACACACACACACACACACACACACACACACACACACACACACACACACACCTGGCATGTTTAAGTACCTTGGGATGGAACCAGGAATCCCAGGGGAAACCAACACATACACTTATAGAGAGCATACAAAATCCTGCTGCTAGCAGCTATAGCTCTACAGCGCATGTTGAATGAATGTGTTTTCACTTTTGAATATTTATAAAACGATACGATTTTACAATGATACTACGTTTTTTTTTTTTAGAAAGCACATTTAAACCAAAATTCTGTAACTACAGATGTAGCAATCATAAAAAACTACTACAACAGACAGAATGCTGAGGAATGCTTTAAAAACTGTAGCAGTGGGAGCAAATATAATGCTAAGCTCGTTTATAGCCCCAGGGCACTGAGTTTCTGAGCTTTTGGACTGGACCACCAAACAGCATACAGCATAGAGATCTCAGAGGTATGATATAATTTTATGTGATAAAAACAGAAATAGGATCCTGTAATGGACAAAGAGCCAGTGGAGGGAGACTGACACAAGGATGATGTGATGCTTTTTCACGGTATCACTTGGTAAAGAAGGTTTGGGTTATCTGACGGATCAGAATTCATACATAATCACAATAGACAATTGTCAGACTGTTTATGAATTTAGAAAGGAAATTATTTAGAATTACACTCTCCAGTGTCACCCATATGAGGATGAGGTTCCCTTTTGAGTCTGGTTCTTCACAAGGTTTCTTCCTCTTCCATCTTACAGAGTTTTTCCTCACCACAGTCACCTCAGGCTTGTTCATTTGGCATAAATACAAACACGTTTAAATATAAGTCTAATATAAATCTTGAACATTTTGCACCATTTGTTATGTTCTGTAAAGCTGCTTTGAGATAATGTCCATTGTTTAAAAGCACTATACAAATAAAATTTAACTGAGCTCGGATAAGCGGTAGAAAATGAGTGAATGAGAGAGAGTGAATTTATGAGAAGGCACAAACATTAAGCCTGCATCTAACCTAAAGCCCCCCCCAAATGTATTGGAACAGCAAAGCCAATTCTTTTTTTTTTTTACTACATTGTAAGACATTTCATGGTGGTTAAATTTAAAAACAGACGTTCACCTGCACCTCTGTAAAACGGGAGTGAACCGACTCGAACTTGAACTTGAACTCATTTGTGGTCATGAAAATGGATTATTTTAAGTTTCATGTTTTCAAAAACGTGTCTTTCCCCTGATGAAGTTCTTTGTTGAGTTGGCGGCGTGTTTTGGCTCATTGTCTTGCTGACGCTCACCACACTGTTCACTCTCATTGAGACTCGATGAATTATTTCCTCCCAAATAGATTGGATGCATTTTTCTGTATATTGGCACACAGAATGATTCTGTATGACTTCTGAATTCATTCTGTTGCTGTCGTCATAAATTACATCACCAATAAAGATTAGTGAGTCTGCTCCAGAAGCAGTCATGCAAGCCCAAGTCATGACTCTTCCTCCACCATGATTGGACTAAATTTTGTTGATCATGAGCAGGTTTTTCTTTATGAATTCCAGTCTGGTCTCTGATTCTTACTGCTAATGAGTACAGTAGTTTATATCTTGTGGTATGGCCTCTATATTTTTGCTCTCAGAGACTTCAAACAGTGGATTGTGACACCTTCACCCCTTCCCTGTGGAGGCTGGCTGTGAGTTTTTCTTCACAGCTCTCAAAATGTTTCTGTCATCAACAGCTTTTGTTTTCTTTGGCGGACATGTCTGATGCCAGATTTATAGTACGCCGGTGGTTTCTTTCGTTTTTAGGACACACACAAAAAAGACAATGTTGTATCCTGTGGACTCATCATCGGAGCCATTGGGTGTGCTGCGTGGTGTGTCATGTATCTAGTGCACTTTCATCAGTGATGCATCATTAATGTGTTATTGCTGGTGGAAGAAAGCATTGAGATGCATATTGCTCAAGATTTTTAGTTTATCTGTAAAATCCAGAGCCATCCCTCATACTCAGGTACGCATTTGGGTTTCAAAGTAATGTCACGATGACACAAAAACCCAAAAGAAATAAAGTTGTGGAGAAGTGTGAACAATTTATTTAGAGTAAATAGATGAATATACCCCAGTAATTAATTTTTACAACGGCAGCTCTAAAAGTACTCTCCGCTGTCTATATTAATGTACTTGTGCTTCTACTTTATTGTTCTTTTAGTAAACATGCTCAGGGACTTGTATAACAGACATGCAGCATAAGCAACTTTTAAAAATGTGTGGAATTGTTATTCAGATTAAGATTTCTTGAAGAGAAAATCTTTTTATTTCCACACTGTAACAGTCAGGGGTAAAGCTGCATCTGCTGACACGAGAGATTCTTTAGGATGTTGCACTTTGCTGTTTGTTGCTAACAAGACAAGCTACATTTTTATTATATTAATTTCAAGAGAAAAACAAGAGGCTGGTGCTTTTCTAGCTGTAATTGATAATAAGAAATGAGAAATAGTGGACAAAATGCATGCTGTGTTGTCCTTTAATGAATACATTATGGCTAGCACTTACAAATTAGCTGTGGTATAAGACTTCAGGATCTTGTCCTTTATTATTTTCATATAAAACAAGTGTTTAATTCCTTACTTGCTGACTGATAACGTGAACTGACATTAGGAACAAATGATATATATTTCCACACCTTTATGTCTTGGTTTGGGAACTTAAATGTAGATAGATGGTCCCCTAACACCCACAGACAGAAAAATATCAGTCTGTGTTTGTGTTTAATGGAGACAGTTGAGGGTTATGTGGGATGATGGCCTGTCAGTAGCAGGGAGGCAGCTATGGGCTCAGGACAGCAGCTCGGAGTTCACAGGGAGTGTCATCACCATCCCACAACCATGATCGTGACAGCCAGAAAGAAAATCCAAATTTCCCTTTGGCTGAAATACAAAAGCTCATTGGTGCGTAGAAATTCATGGACATCCATAATCCAGATCCAGTATCCAATATTCTTATGAATAGAAACAATGTTTAACCACAATTCATTGAGCATGTTGTGGCTGGTTTACTTTAAATTCAGTTTCAAATGAGCAAGTGAGGCCAATAACTGATCTAGGTGCTTGTGATTGGTTAATAATTCATTAAAATACTGAAATTGCATTTGCATACACTACTAGCAAGTGTTAAAGGCCTGTGCTGAAGCTGGCATGTAGAGGACGACCCGGGCTTAGGTTGTATTAGATAGCAGGTGCTCTGCAAAATGGATGTTAAAGACGTGTGGCAGAAGACCACCTGCTATGAGGCCTGCTAACATTTGGATTTCAAATTAGATTCATAGCTTTTGGACAAGAAAAACTGAGTTGATAGAATATGACAATGTTTTGTCCAACGGCAGCTGTGTTCTGTGTTCTGTAGCTCCCCCCTGATACCCACAGTGGGTTTGTTGTTCTGTTTCTTGTTGAACCATAAAGCTCAAGAAAAATAAGGTCTTTAAATGGAGAGATGGTATTCATGGCACTATTGCTCTCACTCTAATGGGTTTTTAATAACTAATGATAAATCTGCACCATGCAGGATACACACAGGATCCGACTAAAATGGAAGCTTCGGAAAAGGTCTCTTTGACAGAGCAGGATAATTGCCTAGCCTTGCTGTACATAAACTACAATTAGATTTGCTGTAATTCTGTACATAAGTTGGATGACCTCCATTAGATCATGCACTGACAGGTTTAATATGCTTAATCATTATTGGCTAAAATCACAGAAGGCTGGAGCCGTCAAGGAAAACAGACGTAGAAGCTTTTGATACATAGCCAAGGAATAATGACAGGAAATAATGATAGGCATATATAATCAGCTCGTGAATAATTGATAAACTGTAATGGAAAACAACAAAGAGCATTTTTACAGAGCACATTTTGGATTGGTTATTTCGAGTGATCAACACGGTTGATGTTAACTAGAACAACACAGCAGGGTGACACAGTGGAGCAACAAATCCCTAATTTTATCCTGAGAGCCGGTTACTTTCTTTGCTGAGTATTTCAATGCATGGTGTTTTTTTGTCTGGGTTTCTTCTCAGCTCTATGGGCTTTATCTCAACTCTTGAAAACATACCAGTAGGTGGACTGACATCGCTAAATACGTGCCACTTGTGTGTGTGTGTGTGTGTGTGTGTGTGTGTGTGTGTGTGTGTGTGTGTGTGTGTGTGTGTGTGTGTGTGTGAAACCAGCATCCCAGCAACTACACCAGGGTGTTATCCTGACTCATTCTTAGTGTTCATGATTGGGAGGTAAGAAATACTCTTTGCCATCAGCTCTTATGAAGAAATGCAAACTGCTCCATCTGCTGGACTAATCTCTCTCTCTCTCTCTCTCTCTCTCTCTCTCTCTCTCTCTCTCTCTCTCTCTCTCTCTCTCTCTCTCTCTCTCTCTATCTGACTCACACATGCACACACACTTTTTGTTTCAGGGCCATAATGACTACTCAGGCCTCTCTCTGATCCAATAAAACCTTACTCACTGTCAAGCTCACGTTCATTCTGCCTGGCTTCCACAAAAATACAGTGTCTAGACTTGGCTCTAAGCCGAACACATTATAGCAGCAGATGAGAAAGCACTCAAATTGAGGCAGGATTGCAGGTTCCAGTAATCAAATGTTGTGCACCAAGTTTGTAGACTCCATTAACCAACAACTATTTAAAGAACCCGTTAAAAATCAATCTAGCTTTCTTCCATCATCCACTGAGCCTGCAAATCAATAGGTAAGTTCTATAATCATAATCATAATACATATTTTATAGATCATGCAATAATTCAGTGCCTATAATAATAACAACACATTATTATGCTGGATTTGTAAATGAAAGTACTTAGTTGTAAATCGTTTCCTTAAGAGACATCTCCCTATTCTGCAGTGGTGCATTTAAAAGTTTAATGTTTGCTTTGAAAAATTGAAATGAATGTCTTCAGCTTGTGGAGAAGGGAGAGGCAATTCAAATAAATTATTTAACTCTGAGATGTCTGAGGAACTTTGTGCTTTTGAGATGGAAGAAACCCGAAATCCAGTAATGGAATAAAAGTGTGTCAGGTGGGTAAGAGCTTAATATATCTGGCTAATATCTAGTAGCTAGTATGTAACTCATATATGATAAACCGTACGGTTATATTGTTAAACCTTTGTCCTACACCGCATATTGTCTTATTCTATTGGTTTATTAAGTGTGATCTGTGAAGCAAAGACAGCAGAATTGTGTTTTTTTTAGTCAGGGAAATAAAATCCACCATTATTAAAGTATATTAATTATTGAACTATTATATAATAGCTATTATCCTATTAGACTGGTCACTTGACTTGATTTAATCCAGACCATAATAGCTCAGAAACAAATGGAAATGTAAATAATGTTGTTTTATGATTAAAGTGTTAAAAGAAACCTCAAAACAACAAAGCTCTATAGGTCAAATAAATAACCAGAATATTACTGTGCACATTTATATAAGTGTATATATCTGGCTCCGAAATGTTGGTGAATATGATTGGTGGGTTCAGGGTTGGCGATTGGTTCCTACTGCCGCCGTGTGTGTGTGTGTGTGTGTGTGTGTGTGTGTGTGTGTGTGTGTGTGTGTGTGTGTGTGTGTGTGTGTGTGTGTGTGGAGTTTACATATTCTCCCTGTTCCTCAGGAGTTTCCTACCCAAAGACATGCATTCTAGACCGACTGGCATCTCTAAATTGTCTATAGTGTGTAAGTGTGTATGCGATTATGCCCTGCGATAAACTGGCATCCTGTCTAGGGTGTATCCTGCCTTGTGCCCTGAGTGTCCTGGGATTGGCTCCAGGCTTCCTGTGATACAGGAGGATAATATGAATGAACTGCTGTTCTCTCCTAATAATTAATAGTAGCATATAAGCAGGATATTATTGTAAAATGAAGCATAGTGTTAAATGGTTTGGGTTGAAAGGTCTATAATAATCAACAATATGAAATCAACAATACCCCTTTATAATTCTACATCTATCAGCTGCCAAACAAGCCTTTCAGGAAGTCTTTTCCCCATTCTGTGAGCCTATGAGCCTCTAGAATAAAGTGCTATTGAATTATTTATTTTTGTTTATCGAGTGCCCATTACCTAGCTCTTTGTAATCACCATCTATTCCCAGCAAAGTAATATCATTATCACCAACACTATCATTTAGATCAGGCCGTGGACAAGTTCGAATCCACTACATACTTCACTGTCATGTCAGATATGAGTTAGGAGGATTATTTATTTGATATGGCTGGAGAAGGTGAGCTGATTCATTAGTATACCACTAGAGGGAAATCTTATTCCATTATTAAGCATTTAACTTCTGTAAATCAGTATGTGTGTGTGTGTGTGTGTGTGTGTGTGTGTGTGTGTGTGTGTGTGTGTGTGTGTGTGTGTGTGTGTGTGTGTGTGTGTGTGTGTGTGTGTGTGTGTGCGTGTGTGTGTGTGTGTGTTTGTGTGTATGTGTGTGCATGTGTGTGCGAGTGTGTGTATGTGTGTGTGTGTGCGTGTGTATGTGTGTGCATGTGTGTGTGTGTGTGTTTGTATGTGTGTGTGTGTGTGTGCGCGCATGTGTGCATGTGTGTGTGTGTGTGTGTGTGTGTGTGTGTGTGTGTGTGTGTGTGTGTGTGTAAAAACTATGAGTGGTATTATCGTTCATCTTCATTTACTGGATTTAGTGAATATTAAATATTTAAAATACAGTTAACACAAATCCTAATGTGCAATTCTGGGATTGTCTGGTGCTGAATAGATAGTGTTGAGTCAACTATTAGTGTTGAATTCACTCCTACAGTGTTAAATTACACAATGTATTGAATTAAATGAAACTTAATTAATAAAATTTGATGCTTGTAGAATCTGGTGTTATATAAAAACTGTAAGCCAGAACCAGGAAATGATTTGCTAACTGAATTGAAAACTTTGCTTGTTTTCTGAATGTGAGAAATGTCCAAGTAACCGAATAGAATATTAAGACTGTGCATTGAGTCTTGGTGAACTGTGCAGAATGTGAACCCTGTGTACTTCTTGTCAGAGAGCAGTAAGCCTCAGTAACAGTCAACTGTGATGTGAATGTCTTTAAGAATGAAATGCGCAGTTTGTCTCTAGAAAAGTGAATGTGGCAGTGGGGGTGTGGTTGAGCATCAGCTGTGGATAGAGAGGAGGAAGGCTGAACCAGCAGGCAATACATGATGATTCATATATGTAATATTGAGACTGTGCTTCATTTTAATTTTCCATTAAGCATGCTGAAAAATGCTTGTTGAAAGAAATAAAGTAAAGCTCCTTCAGAGTCTGCCTGTCTCCCGAGTTCTCTTTCCCACACACCCTCACATACACTGGGTTGTGCAGTGAATTCCAATAAGAGAGTATCTTCAGTGTATCTGAGTGAGAACTGTGCAGAGAGTCTGCTTGAAATTGAATCTTAGTGCGGGTGTGAGTGAACAAAGCAAATGACACGGTGACAATAAATAATTCATCGAGTCTCAATGAGAGTGAACAGTGTGGTGAGCGTCAGTGAGAGTGAAAATTTCAGTGAGTCTGGGGGACAGTGAACAGAAGAGTGAGTCTTAGGGAGAGTAAACAGTGTGGTGAGTCTCATTGAGAGTAAAGAGTGTAATGAGCCTCGGTGAGAGTGAACTACAGTATGTGGTGAGTCTCGGTAAGAGTAAAGAATGTAGTGAATCTCTGTCAGACTGAACAGTGTGGTGAATCTCAGTGACTGTAAAAATTTCAGTGAGTCTCAGTAAGAGTGAACAGTGTGGTGAGCCTCAGTGATAGTGAACAGTGTGATGAGTCTCAGTGACAATTAACAAGTAGATTGAGCCTTAGGGAGATTGAACAGTGTGATGAGTCTAAGAGAGAGTGAACAGTGTGGTGAGTCTCTGTGAGAGTGAACAGTGTGGTGAGTCTCAGTGAGAGTGAACAGTGTGGTGAGTCTCAGTGAGAGTGAACAGTGTGGTGAATCTCAGTGAGAGTGAACAGTGGATTGAGTCTTAGGGAGAGTGAACAGTGTGATGAGTCTAAGAGAGAGTGAACAGTAGATTGAGTCTTAGGGAGATTTAGCAGAGTGATGAGTCTAAGAGAGAGTGAACAGTGTGGTGAGTCTCTGTGAGAGTCAACAGTGTGGTGAGTCTCAGTGAGAGTGAACAGTGTGGTGAGTCTCAGTGAGAGTGAACAGTGTGGTGAATCTCAGTGAGAGTGAACAGTGTGATGAGTCTAAGAGAGAGTGAACAGTGTGGTGAGTCTAAGAGAGAGTGAACAGTATGATGAGTCTAAGAGAGAGTGAACAGTGTGGTGAGTCTCAGTGAGAGTGAACAGTGTGATGAGTCTAAGAGAGAGTGAACAGTGTGGTGAGTCTAAGAGAGAGTGAACAGTGTGGTGAGTCTCAGTGAGAGTGAACAGTGTGATGAGTCTAAGAGAGAGTGAACAGTGTGGTGAGTCTAAGAGATAGTGAACAGTGTGGTGAGTCTCAGTGAGAGTGAACAGTGTGGTGAGTCTAGGTGAGAGTGAACAGTAGATTGAGTCTTAGGGAGAGTGAACAGTAGATTGAGTCTTAGGGAGAGTGAACAGTATGATGAGTCTAAGAGAGAGTGAACAGTGTGGTGAGTCTCAGTGAGAGTGAACAGTGTGGTGAGTCTCAGTGAGAGTGAACAGTGTGATGAGTCTAAGAGAGAGTGAACAGTGTGGGGAGCCTCAGTGAGAGTGAACAGTGTGGTGAGTCTCAGTGAGAGTGAACAGTGTGGTGAGTCTCAGTAAGAGTGAACAGTGTGGTGAGTCTCAGTAAGAGTGAACAGTGTGGTGAGTCTCAGTGAGAGTGAACAGTGTGGTGAGCCTCAGTGAGAGTGAACAGTGTGGTGAGCCTCAGTGAGAGTGAACAGTGTGGTGAGTCTCAGTGAGAGTGAACAGTGTGGTGAGCCTCAGTGAGAGTGAACAGTGTGGTGAGTCTCAGTGAGAGTGAACAGTGTGATGAGTCTCAGTGAGAGTGAACAGTGTGGTGAGCCTCAGTGAGAGTGAACACTGTGGTGAGTCTCAGTGAGAGTGAACAGTGTGGTGAGCTTCAGTGAGACTCGGCAGTCTGGTGAATCTCAGTGAGAGTGAACAGTTGGGTGAAACTCAGTGACTGTAAAAATTTCAGTGAGTCTCAGGGACAGTTGAGAGTGAACATTGTGGTTTGTCTCAGTAAGTGTGAACTTTTCAGTGAATCTCAGTGAGAGTCAACAATGCAGCGAGATTCAGTGATACTAAACAGCACAGGGAGTCTCAGTGATGCTAAATAGTTCAGTAAGTCTCAGTGAGATTAAATACAGTGAGTCTCAATGAGTCTTATTTCAAGACTGAACTGTGCCATGGCTTGGTGAGTGTAAATTGTGCAGTAAATTCCAGTGAAAGTAAGCTGTCATGGAATGGAATATGGTTCCAGGTGTGTAAAGGTGTTGGACTACTGATCAGAGTCATGAGTTTAAACCCCAGATCCACCAAGCTGCCAATGTTGGGCCCCTTAACACGCAATTGCTCAGTTGCATTAAAATGAGTTAATAATGTAAGACACTCTGGATAAAGGTGCCTCCCAAAATGTTGTAAATAAAACATGTAGTGAATCCCAGCAAGAGTGAACAGCTGAGTCTAAACTGTGCAATGAATTCCAGTAAGAGTGAACTGGTGAGTTTAAACTGTGCAATGAATCCCAGTAAGAGTGAATTGGTGAGTCTTAACTGTGCAATGAATCCAAGTAAGAATGAACTTGTGAGTCTAAACTGTGCAATGAATTCCAGTAAGAGTGAACTGGTGAGTCTAACCTGTGCAATGAATCCCAGTAAGAGTGAACTGTTGAGTCTAAACTGTGCAATGAACTCCACGAAGAGTGAATTGGTGAGTCTTAACTGTGCAATTAATCCCAGTAAGAGTAAACTGTTGAGTCTAAACTGTGCAATGAACTCTGTGAATTGGTGAATCTAAATGAATCCCTAATTGGTGAGTCTAAATGAATCCCAGTAAGAGTGAATTGGTGAGTCTTAGCTGTGCAATGAATCCCAGTAAGAGTGAACTTGCTAGTCTAAACTATACAACGAATCCCAGTAAGAGTGAACTGGTGAGTCTTAACTGTGCAATGAATCCTAGCAAGAGTGAATTGTTTATTAAACTGTGTTTATTAAAATTATTCAGCTATGTTGGTGAGTAATCTGTACACTGACTCATGCGTTTATTTTGGTCAGTGTAAAATAATGCAGTGAATGGCAGAAAGTTTTTTCTGTGTGGGTAAAACTGCATTCATTGTAATTGAGCAAAGTGCAGAATAAAAGCCCAGGCTCCATAGTACAATAAGAATGAAGCCTGTGCAGTGAAAGTTGAGCCGTGTGCACTGACTGCGCCTCCGACTGCTCAACAACTAGTTCGGTCTGTTCACAGCTATGTTTACTCTTTTCTTGGTTGGACTAGATGGAAATTAAGGTATGTAAATTAGACTTTTGAGTTTTAAAAAGGTTTTTCGTAACTGTTCAAGCGTCTAAAACTGTGTGTGTCGAATATAATCATAATAACCGGTGTTTACTGAGGCGCTGCGTGTTTGTCCGCACTTCCTCATTTTGTCAGGTGCTCGGTGAGTAAAAGTGAGTTTTATACCGTCCTTGTTACCGGGCTGTGGTTCTTAAACTAAATGTACAAGAAAAAACAAAACAAACAAAAAACATTTTTAAACATTTTGTTATTTTTCTCACTCGCAAAGCGACAGACGAAACAAAGTAGAAAATAATGACGTTTTTTTCCCCAGTAAGGGACCGTGCACAAAGTGCGCACACAGAACAACCTGTAGGACTTTTAATGATGTATGTATTCATAAAGGAAAGAAATTTTCAAACAACACATTCATGAGGAATCATAAAACCAAATCAGAAGCAATACAAGATCGTTTGAGCTGATAACAACTATTTATTAATAAATGGAAGGAATGGGGATGGTGCACAGTGGCAGATGGTTTGCAGGTCTGCCTCGCACCTCCGGGGCTCACGGTCTGCCTCGCACCTCCGGGGCTCACGGTCTGCCTCGCACCTCCGGGGCTCACGGTCTGCCTCGCACCTCCGGGGCTCACGGTCTGCCTCGCACCTCCGGGGCTCACGGTCTGCCTCGCACCTCCGGGGCTCACGGTCTGCCTCGCACCTCCGGGGCTCACGGTCTGCCTTACTCACACATTCCTCCTGTACCTTAGGGTCTTCCTGCAGGTCCTTCAGCTTTCTCCCTAAGTCATCTCTAATTTGTCTGTAGTGTGTGCGATTATGCTTTGCAATGAGTCGGCAGCCCACCCCCAGGCCTTAGGTTCCCCTGGATAGGTTCTAGGTTCCCCATGACCTCGTGTAAGTTAGGATGGATGTATGTTGTACAGAATATGGACGGACATATATTTTAGTTTAAAGCACATTGGCATATACTGGGGCTATTATTTCAGCATATTTCACTTGTAAACATCACAGTGTAAGTGCTTTTTGCAAATGTTTTACCTACACTTATGTACATGTGTTGCGGAAAGCATTTTCTTGCCATCATCAGAGTCCACAAGATCTGTTGCTGGTTTGCCGTTTGAATATTCTAGAGAACAATTATAGCTGCTAAGGCTCTAGGTGTCTGGGTTTGTCACTGGATCTTTGTGTAAATCATATAGGCCCTGATACACTTTGATTATACTTGAGGTTGGCAGTAAAATACATCACCTTTAGATTCCCATGATACTGCTGAGGATGGTTGCTGTGTCCCATAATTTCTCTTCATGTCTACAAAGATTCAAAATCTGGATGGTCCAATACCTTGTCTTCTGTCTTAGAAAATCTACTTTTGATTTCACTATCATAGTCAAAAACCTGTCATGAGGTTTTCTTTGGTTGTCAGTGTTCAGACCCTGCACCTGAGAAAGTCTGTTGCCATAGAAAGAAGTTTGGAAAAGCTCTTTTTAACCGTTGAATAGGAACAGTAAGACCCAGACATAACAATGACATCAATTTAAATAGAAGATCGTCATCATGATTATCTTTGTCCTTGAACTCGTATTGGTTAATAAATACCTACATCATCATGTCTGTATACACATAATGAACAGACATTGCACACTACATTAGTTTGTTTACATTTTTCATGAATATTCATGAAGCTAAATGTGCAAAACCAACATTGAGAAAAGAGAGCCAATGTTTCAGTCCATTCAAAAGTAGTAATGGCTCAAATCGATCTACATCACCACAGGAATTGTTTATATATATGTCTCAGGTTGTTAAATCTCTCAGCTGTTTAAAAAAAGTTCATTGGTTTAATTTTGACTAATCTTTATAGACATCTTAGTATTATTGTGCCACAGATATGACTTTTATAAAAGTAAATAAAATCAGGAATTTTAAAAAGTATAAATAATAATGATAATAATAAACTTTATCTTCTATAGCGCCTTTAAAAGTAGCATCTCAAAGAACTTCACAGAAGAAAAAAAGGAAACATACAATTATACAAATAATACATTAAATAAGTAAGATATAAAAACACACCAAATAAGAACATACTAAATAAAAAAAATAAATACAAATTCAAGTAACTCGAGTTCCCTCCTATAAGACATCCTCTGAAACAATTACAGCTTTCATTTTTCCAAAAGATTACAAGCAAATGAGTTATTGTATTTATTTCATTACAAATCAGTTTATTAATTGTGGATATCATATATAAAGTTGCTCTGGATAAGGGCTTCTGCTGAATGCTGGAAACGTATCTTAAAAATTAAAATCTCCCTTATAATTTATTGAGTCCAATTAAAACACGAGGGAATATTTTAGATTAAAGAATGATCTTTTTTTTTTTTTACTAACTAATTTTGTGTCTTTTTGGCCTTCTTAACCAGCTCTATGGAAAAGCAGTCCGTGTCGTGCACTTTTTAGACGCTCCCTTAAAATTCAAGCGTCGTTTGTAAATCACTATCTCTATATACGATATTGAGTGTCTCATATACGTCTTTGAGCGGTTTAATGTTTAGGTTTAATGTTAGGAGGTTTCATTATTTGAGTAATTAGAGAGAGGCATCAAAACATAAAAAGTAGTGAAATGAGCACAAAAGGTAAGATCTGGTTAAAGGGGACCTCCTTTTAAAAAGCCTAGTGATTTACTGTACAATGCGGTTGCGCCACCTGGTTTAGTGACGTAGTTACCTGTGCGAAAGACGCGCTGTTTACGGAAGTGCGCCAGCTTCGTATTGATGCCATTTAAAAAAAGTTCATATATGTGCAGAAGTTTTAACGTAGACATAATATTGCCTAGTAAAAAAAATAGGAAAGTATGAGGAGCAGGTCGTTAAATCAGTAGAAATGTTTTAGAACAGGAGGATGGTTCTCTGGCACAGGGACACCATGACCACCGTGACCACCATAACCAGCCTGAGCACCGTGAGCACCATAACCACCATGACCACCATAACCACCATAACCAGCCTGAGCACCGTGACCACCATGATCACCATAACCACCATGACCACCATAACCACCATGATCACCATAACCACCATAACCACCATAACCAGCCTGAGCACCATAACCACCATGATCACCATAACCACCATGATCACCATAACCACCATAACCACCGTGAGCACCATGATCACCATAACCACCATGACCACCATGACCACCATAAGCACCATAACCACCATAACCAGCGTGAGCACTGTGAGCACCATAAGCACCATGAGCACCATTAGCACCATGACCACCATGGATAGGGCTGGACAGGTGAAGCATATGGAAAAAAAAAACATTGAATATTGCGATACTTGTAGTTTTTCCACGGTATTGAAGTTTACTGACAAGTCGATGGATTTTAGGAAACAAGGCAGTAACTAAAAACTTGTCAGTGGTTTTTCAAAAAGACTACAGGTATTACTGGTGTAGCACTGATGGAAAACTTTTCAAAAATTCAATCTTTAAAAATGAAAACATCAACAGTATAATGCTGTAGTTTTGGTATCAACGTTAGAATATTTCTTGTTGTCTTTTTAAAGTGTTGTTTTTATTTACTTTATTTATTATTTTTAATATGTAGATGTTTCTGGAATCAGTGATGAACAAATGAAATATATATTAAAAAAATCGAGAGAGCGAGAGAGGCTGGTGCTGATTTCTTTCTAGCTCAGCCGGTAGATTTGTGCATGCAATCAATAATAGTACAGGTAAAGATCAGTTGTTAAAATCTACAGTGACACATTAAGTTGAGAAAAGCTTAACTTTATTCAGATATGAAGCAAATAACAATGGGAGCTAAGATAGTAGCGTTTGTGATCCTTCTCTAGTCAGAAATATTATTTCTAGTGGTTAACAATCGGTCAGTTCTTTATGGTATGTTTCAAGATGGATACAGAGACGCCATTGAAAATGATGTGTGGAAAAAACATATCCAGTAGTGTGGACATTCCATTGTAAGTTCCATGTTAGTCTGGAATAATAGGTTTTAATTATTAACCGTTGACAGACAGGTCCGACTCTTGCAGTTTCAAGGCTGATTGATGGTCACAGTTGCAAAGAGCACACACTGCTTGTCCTTCGTGTCGTATGATACAATACGTATGTACA
Source organism: Tachysurus fulvidraco (assembly GCF_022655615.1). Taxonomy (NCBI): domain Eukaryota; kingdom Metazoa; phylum Chordata; class Actinopteri; order Siluriformes; family Bagridae; genus Tachysurus; species Tachysurus fulvidraco. The sequence goes on from NC_062527.1 coordinate 16,487,348, forward strand.
CTGGTGAGTCTTTAGAAATGTTCTCCCTCTATAATTATAGCAGCAAGAAAACAGAAAACAGTTGGAGATTTGATGTCCATTTAGGCTGATAGATTTCATCCGCCTTCACTGACACCGGTATATCAGTGACATATTAATCAGCAGCAATTGAGAAATGCCTTTGGAGGAGAAACAAAAATAGACTAAGGACACTTTGTCCAGTGTCAAGTTTAAATAACACAAAGGGACATATTATACAATCGTTTAAGTTTGAATGAAAGGGTTATAAGCTTGCTTTGTTTATCGGATCTTATTATGCCGTCAGCTAGACCTCAAATAGTTTCATTGTCAAGCTGTTGATAAATCTTTGACTTTAGCTTTTCTGTCTTAATATTACAACCAGACCTGCTCTCCTAAACTTTCTCTGTCTGATAGTTCATGTCTGGCACTGATTTAGATCAGTTGTTCCAACCCTGATCCTGCATAGTTCATTGTTTTGTTTTTTTTTTCCTCTAACACACCCACATTGACTCAGGAGTGGCCTTTTATTTATCTGGGCACGGTTTCCAAAATGCATTAACGGTCATGGTTAGATGGTGTGAACTTCACAGTAAAATCTGCCTCCCAGCTCAGTCTCTATCTCTCTGTGCCATGGAGAGAAAACTATGACTGGATTTTTTTGTGACGCAGAAATTCAATGTCTAAAAGATCGGCCTGTTCTTAAAAGATTAAAAGTTAAGAGCGTTTGAATCCCAATGATTTTGTTTCCACCAATGGCTCTGAACATTTGTCAGAAACAAGTCCTTGTTTTCTGTCTAGCCCATCGCAGGCGTCTGTGTAGTCACGTATTTGAAAAATAAAGATCAAGTGTCTCCTCCAAGTGTGTTTAGCTGCCTGTTGTAATTTGTAAAAGCATGCAGGAGGAGGCGGATAAGCTTTTGTGCTTAATGCAGTACAGTAGAGAAGAACTAGCTAGTGTTGCCAATAACAAGCTTCGTATCTACCTCCGATTTTTTTTCCTTTAAAGTAAAATCTCACCAGAACAAATGAGACACGCAGCCACACCCAGTCTAAATGTTGCTGCCAGACAGTTCATGTGTAAGTATTAATGTATGTTTGGTTTCATTGTTCTCAGTGTTACAGTAGCACCGGAGGTTGTTTAAACTCTCCTTCTTGCAGTAGCAAGATTAAATTTACAAGTATAACGCCGATGAGATAAAAGAATGAGAACTCAAGGTTGGCTCATGATTAAGACAGGGCTACATAGTTTGTTTTGTTTTTTTCCATTTTACTTACAAATGAACTCTTTTTGTTCTGACATGGCATTAAGAAAGGAAGAAAAAGCTAAAGAAAGTTAGTATTTTTACCAGCGGCCAGAAAATTTAATTCGCGCCTGTTTTGTTAGCTGTTTAGCTCATATTCAGCAATGAATATTCAGTCTTTGTCATTTCACACTCCACAGTGGCGGAAATATTTTGAAAATATTTGAAAAAAGCCAACAGTCCTGATTCATTTTATATCAGATTAGCTTCGATAAAATAGTTTATTTGTTTATGCTGATTAAAAATGTCCCATAAGTTGATTTTGATTCTGCCAACTGTATGGAACAGTGGTGTGCTGGTTAAAAGGGTAAAACAATAATAGTTAATCCGATACAGATGGCATTCTTGGTAGAAGACTCACGTGTGACTCACTTAACTTAAGGAACCGGATGCAGGCTTCAGATCAGTTGACCATACTGTACCTACAGCACAGTCATGTGATTTGTATTGCGACAGTTTCATTGACGGTGCATGTATTTTGTTGTGTTTCTCAACAAGTCTGCTTAACATCAGTGAAGCTGACCGATCCTCACCTCCACCAAGACCAAGAGCGCAAGCAAGCTGACTTAGAAACAGTAATGTAGTCCTGTGCCATTTTCCCCACAGACAAAGCTTTTAAGGTGGAGCTTCCAGTTGCTTCCTTAATTTCATAGATGTCTTGAATGTCTAGAAACTGATAGATATTTAAACACGCATGAGGTAAGATTAGTTCTCTAAGGGGCTTTTTACACCTGGTCACTTCATGCGTTTTCTGTGATCAGATAGCTATCCGATGGAAAAAAGACCAGGTCTAAACGTTTTTGAGACGGATATAAACCCGATCGCTCAAACCACTTCAGGAGGTGGTCTGGGACGCATTTCGGATGAAACTGGACAGGTGTAAATGAATGTGGTTGTTCAAGCCACATACGTCAGCGCTATACTCCTCCCAAAGGGAAGTACAGTACGTCACTCGCAAGTGATCTTTCACCCAGGTGTCTCATTGGGTCTTAAAATGCACTGCTGCTGCCAGCAAAAATGCAGCAAACAGTAAATGCTTTTTTTTTGTAGCGTAACCGTCGTAACAAGTTTTTTCATCTTCTTTTTGATTGCATTCTGAAAACTGCATACACCAAAGTGTGTTCCATTTCAATTACCCCGGAAATGAGGTCAAATATATATTTGTATTTTGGGCGGGAGTAGAAAGATCGGATCGATATCCGATTCGCTGAGACACATTTATGTGGCCTAATGTAAATGGAACAGTTTTAACAAATCAGATAGATATCGGATCAGAGGAAACACATGAAGTGACCAGGTGTAAAAAGGCCCTAAAAGTTAAATAGGTGGATTTGACAATTGAATCATTTTTTTTTCTTTTGCTTCTTAAACCCACCACTATTTAACTTCCCTCCCATGTTCATGAAGCTCTGCTCCCGGGATCTGTAAAGAAGAATCTATACATTGTCTGATAGGAAGCACTTTATGGACTTCAGAAAATCAGTTTTCTCAGCTACTTATTATATCATGTGATAAGGCTACAGGGACAGAAGCACAATCCTTTTTATGATTATTTGCACAAGTAAGAAATTAACCAGGTTGTTGCACCTTGAGTTTTAAATTGACCTACAAATATGTCAAGAAATCAAGGACCATGTGTCATTTCATTTGTTTACAGACCGCCAGCGGGATTAGCCTGGCTGCTCATTCACAATCTACTGTATACACGGTGTGAAAATGCTGATATAGTTTGGAACCGGAGATTTGAAAGCCTCACTGCTGTCATTTTCCTTTTTTGACAGGTTTTTAAGATCTGTTTACTATTCAGCTGTCCAAAAAAGCATCGAAAATTTGATCGACATTTCTCATTGAACATATCATTGAAAAAAAAAAAAAAAAAAGTTCTGTGTTTCAGTGAATTTGTTTATCTTGAATCACAGTGTAGCGGTGAAAACACAGACTGACTTGCACTGATAAGCTTCTTGTTTTCGGTGCATTTTTGTAATGTGCTCATTATAACATTGTGAGAGCGCTGCGTATTTGTGCCCAGCGCCTCCCTCGGGTGCTTGTTAACAAAGCCGTGCCGCAGCAGCGCTCAGGTCGGCTTAAGAAGCAGGTCAGGAGCTTTGGGTTTCTCTCGACACGAGAGACATTCAGTAGAATCAATTATTGCACCACAAGCACTTGGAATATTTACAAAAGTCAATCAAAAGTTTCTGAACTTGTTTTATGATTTAGACGATGTTTAGTCACTGTGATGAAAATTCTACAGAAGGTGGTTTTCACACTAGGTCCACATTTGTCTGTGATTGTTCCTGGGGTCTCCACACCATTGGTCTGGTTTCGGATTTAATTGATTCAGTTGAACCTCGCCGCATTTGGGCTCGTCTTACGTCATTGCAAACGCACACAAAGAATATGTTATTATTATTATTATTATTACTATAATTATATAGTGCTGTTATTATATGCAATAAGGCTCCTCACCACTTCTGGTTCCCACACTGCACGTGTGGTGTGGAAACTAATGATATCTTCATCGACCAAAACACACATGCAGGTTACTTTACTTCCTAAACATGTGCAGACCTGAGTGCATGTTTTGTACAGATTCAGGGAAATCGTGGCACATTTCCAGTGCAGCTGAACTCACACCACCTCCCCCAGGTGGTCTCGGGTTTGGTATCTTTCTGCGCTTTCCGGTCCACATGACCGCGTTTACAATACCAATTTACGTGGCTGAACGTTTTCGTTTATTGCTTAGCAACAGAAACCCAATCGGAAATTGTACGGCACATGTAAACCCCATACAGTATCATGTGCTTTGTACAGTCGCAGAAGCCCCACATGTCCTGTATACAGTAGTTAAACGGTGACCGATATCATGATCAAAGACGTCAGACAAGTCTGTTCAGGACAAATTGAATGGCTTAGATTAGTACATTTACCGTATTTTCTGCACTATAAAGTGCACCGGATTATAAGGCGAAGTCTCAATTACGGGGTCTATTTCTGTACGTAACCCATACATAAGGTATTATAAGGCGCTAAAACATACGGTCTACAAAAAAAAGGTAACAGAAGCAAAACAGTGAGTTTAGTTGAACTTTATTCTACTATTTAACAATACACACATTATTTTTTAATCAATCTTCTCCCACAAATCCATCAAAGTCCTCACCTAACGGAGGCGTGGCTGAGGTAAGCGTACGTACTGTACGTATTACATAATGTTCTCTGATTGGTTTATCGCTGCCAGCGTATGTAGTGTATGTACAGTACAGACCAAAAGTTTGGACACACCTTCCAAAAGTTTGGACACACCGCCTTTTCAACAGGACAATGACCCCAAACACACCTCCAGGCTGTGTAAGGGCTATTTGACCATGAAGGAGAGTGATGGGGTGCTGTGCCAGATGACCTGGCCTCCACAGTCACCAGACCTGAACCCAATCGAGATGGTTTGGGGTGAGCTGGACCGCAGAATGAAGGCAAAAGGGCCAACAAGTGCTAAGCATCTCTGGGAACTCCTTCAAGACTGTTGGAAGACCATTTCAGGTGACTACGTCTTGAAGCTCATCAAGAGAATGCCAAGAGTGTGCAAAGCAGTAATCAAAGCAAAAGGTGGCTACTTTGAAGAACCTAGAATATGATGTATTTTCAGTTGTTTCACACTTTTTTGTTATGTACGTATATACTTACACATGTGTTAATTCATAGTTTTGATGCCTTCAGTGTGAATCTATAATTTTCATAGTCATGAAAATATAGAAAACTCTTTGACTGAGAAGGTGTGTCCAAACTTTTGGTCTGTACTGTATTACGTCCCTGTTTCAGCGGGAAATGGTCTGACAGTCAATCAAGCGGAGTGCTTACCAAAGTCGCACAACGACATTTTTTACAGATTTTGGAACTCCGTGCATACACAAGGCGCACCGGATTATTAGGCACGATTTTTGAGAAAATTTAAGGTTCTTAGGTGCGCCTTATAGTGCGGAAAATACTGTACTACTATTTATCAATATTTATAGAATTGATTGAAAAATGTGCAGAAATCTGGATAACAACAAACGCCTTGTCAACTACACAACAAATTTACAAAGACTTCCTTGTCTATTTACTTCATTTAGCAGACCTCTTTATCCAGAGTGACTTACTGTGTTTTTTAATTTTATAGAACTGAGCAGTTAAGGGTTAAGGGCCTTGCTCAGGGGCCCAGCAGTGGCAGTTTGCTGGTCCTGGGATTTAAACTCACAACCTTTCAATCAGTAGTCCAACACCTTATCCACTAGATAACAATTTCAAGTGTGTAAATCTCTAAAGATTTTTTTTTACAGAATTTCATTTATATCACACTAAAATCAAGTATAACTTAAAATATTAATAAGCACTGAGGAGCTAGTGTTCATACTCTGTTCATAAAGTTATGTCACTCTTTGATGCAAGACAATAAGCAGCACGCAATAAAGTAAAAACACAAAAAACTAAGGGAATAATAAGTAAATATTATCGACACAGAACAACAGCAGCAGTGACATGATGTTCTAAGCAGTGTAACAGACTGTTTGTCTCAGAACAGCAAACAAGTTATGAAACACTGACATTGATGTTAATGGTAAATGATATAAATATGAAATAAGGTAACCTTTTCACACCGGACAATATAAGCCTTTCATTCCTAAATCTTTAAAACTCACCTTATCTGACTTTATCTATGTTTGTTTTTCCAGGTGCTGGCTAAAGCCTTGTACGACTACCAAGGCAATGGACCCGGAGAGCTCGCCATGAAATCCGGCGACATGGTCGGCCTGCGCTGGAGAGTGGATGACAATTGGTATTACGGCGATATCAAAGGGAACAGTGGGCTTATACCCAGTAGTATGGTGCAGATCCTGAGCGAGCAAACGCAGCCGGCGCCATTGTGCCGTGCTCTCTACGACTTTGACCTGAGCCGACTGGACCCGGTCGACAGGAAAGAGTGTCTAGCCTTCATGAAGGTCTGTGTCTGCTTTTCTGAGCAGTACCTAATATGGGTGAAAAATATTAATAAGCTTAATCCGACTTCATTGTAGTGTATTGAGTGTTACTGAAATGATGTGTTTGCTTGATTACATTTTCAAGAAGACCATGCTTAGCTCTTTTTTATTACTTACGAGTCACAAAACGTATTTTCTTCTGTCATGCATCAGATGCATCTCATGGGACCAGTGTTGGGCAGTAATGTGTTACTAGTAACGCAGTTACTTTTGACAGTAGCTAATACTCTAACGCATTACTTTTTAAATAAAGTAACTGTGTTACCGTTACTATATGGTGTGGTTTTCCGTTACTTTTTGAAATTAATTAATTAATTCCGCTTATCCGAACTTCTCGGGTCACGGGGAGCCAGTGCCATTACAATCTCAGGCGTCATCGGGCATCAAGGCAGGATACACCCTGGACCTAGTGCCAACCCATCACAGGGCACACACACTCATTCACTCACACAATCACATACTACGGACAATTTTCCAGAGATGCCAATCAACCTACCATGCATGTCTTTGGACCGGGGAGGAAACCGGAGTACCCGGAGGAAACCCCCGAGGCACGGGGAGAACATGCAAACTCCACACACACAAGGCGGAGGCGGGAATCGAACCCCCAACCATGGAGGTGTGAGGAGAACGTGCTAACCACTAAGCCTGAAGTTAATAGCCTACAGGATTGGTGGATGCCAACCGCTGTAAACACAAAGACTCCGAGCTGTGGGCGTGTTTCCGTTTATTCAAGTATGTGCGACAGTAATGGCGAGTCAAGGCAAGAGCTAGACGAGTTTCTCGAAGTGGAAATATGCTCATTATTTCTTTAAAAAATGTTTATTTTAACAGTAATGCGTTACTTTTTTAAAGTAATTGAGTTACTTTTTGAATGAAGTAACTAGTAACTGTAACTAGTAACTACTATTTCTTAGTAACTAGCACAACACTGTATGGGACAATCCAAAAAATTGAGCATCTAATCAAGTTCATGGCAAAAAAATAAACTTACATATCTTTTCATACTTAACAATGTAGTGCTCACACACTATAGCTATATGTGAGTGTCTGAATATGGCTATATGGACTGCAGTTCTGAACGTGAGGATCATTTTCTCAGTAAAATGTTTCAGTATTAAGTGATATTGATTATAGCGGAGGAGTGTTTGCTTCTTGAACCTCTGGGGTTGGAGGTTTAAGTCATGCCTCCTCCGTGTGTGGAGTCTTCTCTGAGAGGGGTTTTTATCAGGTACTTGGGATTCAATTTCTAGTCCAAAGACATGTTTGGTCCAGGTCCCCACAACCCTGTGTAGAGGCTACCGAAAATGGATTAGATGGATGAGGAAAGTTTCTCAAATTTGCTAGTTTTTCTTTGCTAATGCTAGGTTAGGCTAGCATCAATTCCAGTAGCGAATATACCCCGGTTAGGCAGCAAGTCCGATTCTAGCGCCCGATAATTATTGGTTGTTTGTGATATTTAACTTCCGATTCATTTGTTAATACTATGTAGAATTTCTTATGCACAGTATATGAGCATACACATACAATGTTTTAGAGAAATATTTAATTTTCCCAGGAAAACATAACTCTAACATACTTTTATTAGTTAAACCTATAAATTATTACTTGGTGATACTCGAGGAAATTTTAAAAAGCTTGAATTGTACTTTTTAATTGAATATGATTTTGATACATTACTTATTCATTAGGTATCGTATTGTTTTTCAGTAAGTCTTCCATTCCCTGCTACCCAAAAACCCTGCACTGCTGTAGTGTGGGTATTTATTCACCCAGGAAAACCCCTGCTCTTGGTCTTAGTGATCAGTCGAAAGCTCATTTTTGATGCATGTATGTGGATGTAATGAGATTTACAGAGGTACCGGTAGAACTTCTAATTGAACACAAGCGTATTAAATAACCTCAGTAATAATGCATGATGCTTTTTACACACCGCTGACTTGTGCCTTATAAATGAGTAAGGTTTTGACAGTAATGGGATTTAGGTTTAGTTTCCCTACAGTCACACACACTGAGACCGTTTCAGAGGATGTTATGTAACATCTGTGTCTCTGTGGAGTCCATTAAAGAGCTTCTTGTGTGTTTTTTTTTTTTTTTTTTTTTTTTTTTTTACCTCCGTGACCAGATGGTTTAAATGGGTTTAGAAGAGAGTTCAAGGAAAGGGGTATTGGACCTGCAGACACAAAAGACACATCATGTCTCAAGCTCAGAGTAATTACAGCTAAGTAAAGCTGTCCAGGGACACCCTTGTACAGGCATCACTGCTCATCTCACTGCTCTGTCTCTGTGTGTTGTTTTCAGGGAGACGTCATCACTGTGATTAAGCGAGTGGATGAGAACTGGGGTGAAGGGAAGTTGGGAGACAAGGTCGGCATCTTTCCTTTGCAGTTTACAGAGGTGAGATTCTTTCAGGTTTGTCAATTTGAGAAACATCTAAGAACCTTGGTGAAGGTTTATTAAAAATAGGCTTTGCTTTGTATGTGCAATGATTATTTATGATTAATGATGATTATTTTTTGTATGTGCAAGTAATGATTTACTTGTTTAACTGGTAGATAAAAGTTGGAAATACAATATCTAACTACAAACATATAGGTTTGCCTATATAAGCCACACCCCTAGAAAAATGCTGACCCTAAAAATTTTGAAGGTTATTGTGAAATGGAGAGCTTGCTTAAATGCTTCCTTTGTTTGCTCTTTATTTTTAAATTAATAGCTTCTCTTTCAAAGTATCGAGAGGAGAAATTACAGCATCTTCCACTTACGATACAGTTAGTCTGATTATAACCTTATGACATTTAACAATGATCTTTAATGCCGATTATTATGATGGCCATCCTGAGCACCTAGAGCAGTTTAAGAGACTTTGGTCATGCCTTGATTTGTACAGAAAAGTGAGGTGAATTGAACATGCAAAGAAACTTGTGAGCACTTCAGTTCTGTGAGCACTAAGACTTCTGCAAGTACAATTGCTATGATGGCTTTAGGACTGCAACCATCACAAACAAGTTTGTACTTTCCATCAGTTGATAACGTCAACAAAATAGACTGTGAGTCTGGTTCCTTTTTCTGCTTCTTTCCCATAACCTCTCAGGGAGTTTTTTCCTTTCTACATCACCCCTTGCCTATTAGGGACACATTTATGAATTTAAAATGTATATTCAGAATTTATATACATGTTTCTCTAAAGCAGCTTTGCGAAATTGTTCACTGTTAAAAGGGTTATACAAAAATAATCTGAATTAAACTCACAAGGATACAAGCATAAGGAGTTCATTGCAACATCCCACCCATGGACCTGAATAAAAAGTAGAAAGTGTTCCAGATTGATCAATACGAAATTTGTTATGTATTTCAGTATCAATGTAAGTATAATAAAAGTATCAAAATCATATTCTCATACTTGTGCTTGCCCTGAAAGAAATAATATTGATGCATCCCTACTTTTGAGCTAATATTTTATTCACAGCTGCCACACTATTTTTATATAAACATAAATTGAAGGCAGATGTACTTCATTCTTTACTTACTTTTTCCCAGGACTGTATAATATAACGCTAAATCAAATGATGTAAATGCCTTACAAGCGTTGGTGTATGTAGTATTTTATGTTTTCGCTGAAAATGATGACTTGTTTTGTTATGCACTTTGTGTTTAAATTGGCTTCTGATAAAAGACAGACATGTTTATTTTTTGTTGCAGGGACAGTGTAAAGGGAGATAATTAAACTGTAAATATTAACACTGTCCCGGTTGCTTGTACTTGTCACTATAATTGGACAGTGTCATGACTCTTGGCTCTACAGTCCAACACAGAGAATCTGAAATGAGCCAGCTGGATAAAGGTGAGCCAGCCAGGAGTCCAGGCTCATCTTCCAGACAGAACTTTGTCAGGTGTCAGCTTTGTTGTTTTTGTCCAGCTGCATTTTATTGCTCCATTAGGTTTAGTGTTTATTCTAAATGTGGCATTAAGACCTGGAATTTGTAATCATTGTCTGTCCGTAAGAGGAACAAAGAAGTGATGATGCCAGTAAAGGAAGCTCTTATAAGGATGGTAAAATTAGAAAGAAATTGATTGCATGCAAAAAAAAAAATCACATTTACATTTTATGAAGCAAGAAATTACCTGCAGGCTGAGTAATAGTCTAGTCTAGTTGAGAGCTTCATTGGGATAAACTAAGCAATCATAATTTCTCACAAACATATAGTAACGTCACAGATTACGGATATGGCAGATGTTTGTTCTCTACAGTACTTTGTTCTGGCTCATGCTAAAGTAGGCTAAAACCACCTCTTTTATTAGGAGTGCCTATATTCTGGAAAAGAAGGATCAGACTCATTTAGTCGACTTTTCCATCCTCAGATAGCTTCAGCGGGATGTCAAGGTTGCAGTTTCTTGCCCTTCTGCAGTCTTTGGGTGTGTCCCAATCAGCTCCATAGTACAGTGGTCAAGGGATTGATCAGGCAGGAAGTTGGCCATTTTTTGCATTTTTCTTTCTCTCTCTCAATTGCAAAATCTTTCCACCGGAACATTTGCTCTAAAAAAAATCAATGCTCACTATGTTCTCCAAGTGATAATGATGGCATATTTTCTAAATCCTCTCAGCTCGTAAAAAAAAAAAAAATAGTGGACGAAATCTCAGTCAACTTTGTCTAGAAGTGTAAGCAGCCTGTTATTGTTGTCGTAGCTCTTAAACGATGTTAGTGTATGTTAGATTTTTGCTTTATTTCACATCCTATAAATCGTTTGTTTCAGTCTTAACAGCTTTTAAATATTTACTGACTTTAAGAAATCCAATAGCAAGCCTATGGTCCTGCTTGAAGTACCATGACAGAAATGCTTGTGATTAAGCTAACAGTTGAAACGTTGCCAGCAATTAAGTCCTCGGTTTCCCAGTGCGTAATGAGTATTTACCAGTGCCTGAACAATATATATACTGATTTATGAGCTAGAGAGCTGATTGAGACACACCCAACATATCTATGCTACCGGCCCTAGGCCTATTACAACATTCAACACTATTGTTTGAAGATTCTGAAGCTCTGTTGTGTGGCTGTATTCTGGGAACATCTCACTCCCTCTTCTCTATACTGACTCTCACCCGAGTGTACAGTTTGTAGTGCTTCTTAATTAATTTTGTTATAATCAACTTTGTGAACGTCACCATCCTCCATTTGTCTCTTCCTGTCGCTTTTGTCTTTTAGCTGTTCATTAAGAAAATGTTATTACATTTTCTCATATATTTTGAGAAATCTCATTTAGTCACTGTTTAGTTTTTGTCAACATTTTTCTGATTAGTTTTTATGAACAAGTGTCAACCAAAGCATACTGCTTCAGCTCATTGTAGGGCTAGGATGTTTTTTTTAAACAAAAATTGCAATGTTATTGACCGAAACATTTGTGAAACTGACATTTTGTGCATTTTATGAAATCAGGGAATCACCAGCAAAGTTAGACAGTAGCTACTGATGTCTACAGCTGCGTTCCAAATGATGTACTACACACTATGCAAATACACTTCCCCACAATACCCTTTCCCAGTTGATGGCAAATGACATGTCATATCTGTAATGTGACACCATTGACTTTAGCAGAATATGGTTGAAGTTTGAAAACTAAATCACACAACGGTTTATTTAAAGGACATTTGTAAGGCCTCTTGTCCACCAGAGTGCCGTCAGGCATCTAGAACTTTTTTCTCATCCGGTGTCAGCAGCTGGTAGCCGCGTCCTCTACGTAAGCCACGTCCTCTACATAAGCATCTACCCATGCAGTAGATCGTTTGTTGATGTTTTGCTTCAATCTCACATTTCAATCTTTCAGGCCTGGAAATTTGCTTTTCCCCAGACAGAAAAACACAAAGTGTCATTGTTGGTTGGGTTGAGGTAAAAAATTTGTTATTGTAAAATCACAGACTGCTCCTTTAACATCCAACTTGCATTTTTAAACAAGAGACTGATGAATCTATTTTTAAAAAAAATAGCCGTGACCTGTATATGGTTTACTGTCTAATTGTGTAAATAGTATTATTAAAGCAGATATTCTGCACTTTCACCTTCATTTTCATGTCAGTTATTCACTGTATTCTCTGTTAGCCAAATAAGAGTTTTCAGTCTTCTTTTTAGTCATCTTCTTGCACTCTGTCCTCCTGGCAAACTTCGTCTCGGTGCTCTGCCCAGCCAGCCGTGAAGGCACAGTAATGTTTCCTTTGGTTTGGTGGCATAACAGCACATCACATCACTGTAGGGGGAGAGGGAACATCAATCGTAGCTGCATCTCTCTCTCTCTCTCTCTCTCTCTTTCTTGCTCTTCTGAAACTCACAGCAGGGCAGATCAGAAAGAGCAGGGCACTCACCCAGACGTGACTAATGGCTTTGTGCTGTCGTCTTACTTATTGAAAGCAAACTTCATGCTGGATAGAGATTTAGCAGGTGAAACATCCTGGGCAGAAGCTCAGCTGTCTCGGCACACACTCTCTCTCTCTCTCTCTCTCTCTCTCTCTCTCTCTCTCACACACATTCTCTCTCTCTCTCTCTCTCTCTCTCTCTCTCTCTCTCCTCTCTGCCTGCTGTTAACATCCCTTTTTCTTTTTTCTTTTTCCCCTCCTCAAGCCAAATCCGACTGCGTTTAAACTCCTGGTGAGTGCGAAGGCGAGTGATTTGGCAGAAATTCACCCACGCAACGCGAGAGGGAGCAGCAGGAGGCTGAGCCTAGATGCAGACAGCCAAAGACGACTCTTCAGGACGCAGGCGAGTGCTACCAGGCCTCCCGATGTCAGCGTCCTAAACACTCTGAACCACGGTCAGACCCAGAGCTTAACAGCTCCTAGCGCTTCCCTGAAGCCCGGACGACTCTCCACCGTCTCCAAACTGCGGTCTGGCAGCGCTCAGAGAAGCCAGTCAAAGGTGAGACAGCTGTGTGAGAGAGTTTGTGTGGGAATGAGTACGCCACCTGTTTGTTTTGGTTAGTTAAACGTTTGAATCTTTTACAATGCTGTTTTGGCATGCGATAAATTTCAGCATGGTAGAGTCTTCCTTTCAGTTTAACACTACACTATTTGTGTGAAAGATGCGATCCACATGGTCAAAGATCATTATAATGAATTGTTACACAATGCCGATTGTTAAACCACGAGCGAGTAGCTACTTATTTATTAAGCGTTCAGGCTCATTAAATCTACTTTATTCTCCGGATCACATTTTCAAAGCATAGTTGAGTGCACATGACATTAAGTCTGTTTTTTGAACTGGAACTGTGCTTATTTATGTTGTATTGAAATTCAGATGCAATCCAGGTGCTTTAAACACTAACTCGGTGTGTGTAGTGGCCTTTTAACTCGCCTTAAAGATAAGCTCGGAATTATCGACAGCACTGCTGCATAAGAACTGGGTTTGAACAGTTTTCACTGTTATGTTTTTTCTAACAGCATGCCTAAAAAAGATATTTCATTACACCATATGATATGTTGCACTGTTTGTGGTTTTTTTTTTTCTCCTATTCATGGAGCTAAAAAAATTCTCCTTTTCTCTATTGCTACTTTGTACTCTCATGACTCATGTGGTTATGCAACACCCCCTTCTTATCTGGTTGAAAGGCTTATTTCTCCCGCCTGAGCAGTGACTCCCTCCTCTCGCCCTTCCTTGTGTTTTCTTTCCTCCCATCCCTCCCTCCTTCATCTCATACATGGGGTGCACCATTAATAGATGATTGTGCAATTACAGAACCCATCATCACATGTAGAGGATTCACGCTGCCTCAAGATTTGATGTGCACGTACTCTGAATAATGCTTACTTTCATCCCTCTTTGAAACATACACCAACCTTTGTCTTACTGTTGCTACTACAGTTTTTTTTTTTAAAGGAGCAGTCTATAATGTTTTTTTTGCATACAGTCATTTCGACATGCCTTATGATCGTTTTTTTTTTTTTTTTTTTTTTTAATGCAAAAGCACGAAAGGCCTGAGGAAGTAAGAGATGGGGTGCAGATGATTTCTGGCCCAGAAAAATAAATAGAAGTCTCAGGTATTCAGATCCTTTGCGTGGCAATATTGTAAGATGATCTGTATATAGATCTCAATATAAATTGATGAATCAGTATAAATATTATGACCTTGTGCCAGTGATACAAACTGCACCTAAAACTGTACCTAAAACCGTTCGTATAGTACATAATAATAGTTCAGAAATCTAGATCTTTTCAGGGTTGACAACATGATGAGTCATTTCTGTGCTGTGTGTAATTGTTTTTCTTTCCATTAAAAAAATTTTTTTTTTATTTATTTGTTTTTTGTTTTGTTTTTGCTTGAGCCATTTCAATATGATTTATGATTTCTTTTTAAGAGCGTTCCAGTCCTTATGAAGGAGGGGATAGAGGTGTGGCTGTTTTTTTTGGCCCAGAAAAATAAATAAAAGCATCAGGTGTAAAAAAAACAAATATTGCATGGCAACATTGTGAGCTGCATCTGAAAGATTCAGATTTTAGTGTAAACAGTAAGTAAACAAACCAATATAGATTTAGAAATCAGTATGATATATTATTACCTGAAATATTATGATATATTGGTACAAACTGCACATTTAATATTGTTTGTATATCATGCATGAGATTAATCAAGATATTATGTTTACAGTATTTTCCGCACCATAAAGTCTCAATTACGGGTCTATTTCTGTACTTAACCCATACATAAGGCGCACCGGATTATAAGGCGCATGCTAAAACATATGGTCTACAAAAAAGGTAACAGAAGCAAAACAGTTTAGTTGAACTTTATTCTACTATTTAACAATACACACACACTATTTTTTTAATCAATCTTCTCCCACAAATCCATCAAAGTCCTCATCTACTGTGTCTTCTTAACTCCTCGAAGTACATTTTTTTTTATTTTCTTGCTTCCTCCACTTCCGAACCATACATACATTGATGTTGAATTCTTTCAGCTGCTCTATTCCCATTTACAACCGTGTAACTGATAGCATGTAGTTTGTATTGTGCCTCGTAAGCATCTGATTTTTATTGGCGCATGGCAAACCAACTTAAGGTGCATTTACCGCCACCTACTGGACTGGAGTGTGGAGCGCATAATGGTTAGGAAGAAACAAATGTTGTTTTGCAACATACCGGTAGTTATACTGTACCTACCGGAGGCGTGGCGGAGGTAAGCGTACGTACTGTACGTATTACGTAATGTTCTCTGATTGGTTTATCGCTGCCAGTGTACGTAGTGTATGTATTACGTCTCTGTGTCCGCGAGAAAAGGTCCTACAGTCAATAAAGCGGAGCGCTTACTCAAGTCGTACAACATTTTTACAGATTTTAGGAAGTCGGTGCACGCATAATGCACACCGGATTATTAGGCGTACTAGGCTTTTAGGTGCGCCTTATAGTGCGGAAAATACTGTAATGTTGTGGTACAAAGACAGAATAAAACATCATCATTATACACTTTTCTATTTTAGAGTATATTGAGTATTGTGTAAACCCCCAACACACACACACACACACACACACACTTATTTCTATTTTCTTAAATACAGTCTTTCCTATTTTAGTCCTCTTCTCACCTACCTCCTGACTCTCACGTAGAGCATGTCAGCTCTACTAGTGTAGGAGGCTGAAGACCACACATGCCTCCTCTAATGCAAATTATCCTGCAGTCCTCAGAGAGAGAGAGTGAGAGAGAGTGAGAGAGAGTGAGAGAGAGTGAGAGAGAGAGAGTGAGAGAGAGTGAGAGAGAGTGAGTGAGAGAGAGTGAGAGAGAGTGAGAGAGAGAGAGAGAGAGAGAGAGAGAGAGAGTATTCAGCAGCTCTGGTCATGATCTCCACATAACCCAGCCGAGATTCCAACCCGAACACGGTGGCAGGGCTTCATTTCTGCACCACTAAGCTGTGAAATTGTCGCGTGAGTCACTGAGACTCTCAAAAACTCACCTTAAAACATACCAGTTTTCCCAGGGCTTTTAACTATTGTAGTGCAAAAATAACTACAGCGTGTTCTTTCTGAGTGCCACTAAATGACAGATGTCAGACAGGGATCAGGTGAATGAGGAAGAAAATAAAATACCTTAGCTTTCTAAGCACTTGTTAAGCACTTATTATTCAGTCGTTCTTCTCAAACCACATTACTGAGTACATAGAATAGGTCTAATACTGTACCAATCTTTTCAGATTCCAACCAACAGTTACCCAAAAAACCTCAACGTATCATGTGATCAGCACTGAAAGTTATACATACAGTAGTTACCGTATGCAAAGATCGGACATTAAAACATTAAATTCTCTGCGTTTAACCCATCCAAAGCACTCACACACACAGCAGTGAACACACACACCGTAAAAACACACCCGGGGCAGAGAACGGTGAATGGGGAACGGGGAGCAGTTGGGGGGGTTTGGTGTCTTGCTCAAGGGCACCTCAGTCGTGGCTGGCCCGAGACTTGAACCAACAACCTTAGGGTTAGGAGTCAGACTCTTGATGTGTTGGAAGCAGGAAAAATGGGCAAGTGTAAAAATCTGAGAGACTTTGACAA
Organism: Tachysurus fulvidraco; assembly: GCF_022655615.1. Taxonomy (NCBI): domain Eukaryota; kingdom Metazoa; phylum Chordata; class Actinopteri; order Siluriformes; family Bagridae; genus Tachysurus; species Tachysurus fulvidraco. Next base: position 16,504,197 of record NC_062527.1, read on the forward strand.
GGGACAAGTTGTGGTGAAGAGAAAACTGGGGACATCAAATAAAATTTTATTTGTCACATACATATACATACAGGGTACGATATGCAGTGAAGTACTTTATGCAACTGTCTGGTATAAGAATAAAAAAGATATATAAAAAGTAAAAAAAAAAAAAAAAAAGCAAAAAATAAAATAAGAATAAAATAATAACAAGTATAAACTGTATAAGAAAACTATATGAAAATATAGATGAAGAAATAATGTATATACATATACATAAATATACATATACATAAATGTGGATGGTGAAGATTGTCCTTAAAGTGTCCAGGTGCAGTATGGTGTGTAAATTGTGTATAAAGTGGCACTGTGCTGTAAAAGTCCAGTGTTAGTGTCCATAGAATGTCCAGGTAAAGTATGGTGTGTAAATAGTATGTGGAGTGTATAAAGTGTATAAAGTGGCACTGTGCTGTGCATGTCCAGAGTTAAAGTGACAGTGACAGTCCAGAATTAAGTGACATTAAGACAGTCCAGTGACATCTCTACAACAGCAGGTTTTGTGGGGTGTTTATGGTATGCAGTGGTTAGTACCTATCAAAAGTGGTACAAAGGAAGACAACCATGAAACTGCGACAGTTTCATGGACACCAGATGTCCATTTTTGCATGTGCAGTGTAAATACTTGCCTGTCTGGTCCAATCCGACAGAATAGCTACTGTAGCACAAACTGCTAAGGCTTGTTTGTCTTGTCCTGCACTGTCTTTCTGTCTTGCTTGTCTTGTCCTGCACTGTTTGCACCAGGTTGCACAGTTGCACTTTTTGTGGTTAGGACTAACTTACTAAGTCCTTACTAAGTCTTTTGTTTTATGTAGCACCATGGTCCTGGAGAAACTGTGTCTCATTTCACTATGTACTGCAGCAGCTATATATGGTTGAAATGACAATAAAAACTTCTTGACTTGACTTGCTGAAAACGTTAATCCTGGCTATAATAGAAAGGTGTCAGAACACACCAAAAGTTTGCTGCATGTGATGTTGCATAGCTGCAGGCTGGTCAGAGTGCCTGTGAGTTCAAGCTTTTCACTTGACCTTCACATTTGACCTTCCAGCCCCAGATCTCCAAATCTGATCAATCATCTGGAAGATGGATCCATGGAGTCCCCACTTTGTAACTTACAGAATTTTTGGTGCTAACTTTTTGGTGCCACATACCACAGCACACCTTCAGAGGACTTGTGCAGTCCATGCCTTGAAGGATTAGAGTTGTTTTGGTGGCACAATAGGACCTTCACAATGTTAGGCAGGTGGTTTCCATGTATATATTTACATTTACAGCATTTGGCAGACGCCCTTATCCAGAGTGTATATACACATCAATGTATATACACTGTGTATAGTGGAAAATTAGATAACAGGTCTGTTGAATGTGCAACTGAGAGGTCAGAAGGTTGTCATTGGTTCTGGCTCATTATAATACTGATACTGATAATACTGCAGACGCACAACTAACATATTTGGTTTCTTCCTCATATTGTTTTCCTTATATATATTTATGGCTTCTTTATAATGATGTCAGTTTTAATTAGGAACAGTCAGAGTTAAAGCCACAAAATATAAGATTTCCATTAGCAGTAAGTTTAAATGCATAAAATGCCCTTCGTCTGCTCCCTGGATGCCCTTTGAGATGAAACCCTCCCATTTGATCTGGGCTTAGGACCGGCATCGAGCCCGGCTCGCAGCTTTGAGAGCAATGCACGGTTATTGGGAAATAATTAATTTCCGGATGGAAACTACGTTTCACATTTGGGCTACATTACCTGTTAACACTTGCATGCAATCACACACACCCATTTCACACCTAAAGGTAGTTTAGAATAGCCAGCATGCCACTCAAATATAATAACTTTTATTCTGGTAATTATTATTACTATTAATTGGTCTGTATAAATATTATGCTGCTAATGTATTAGGAACCTGCGCCAAATGCTGTTGCTGTTAATGAAGAAGTGTGCGTGCACTAAAGTCGCACATATTCACAGACGGATTAGAGGTTGAACGTCAAGGGTCAAAGTACAAACAACATCTGTTCTGGAGGCTCATCTGTATAACATGGCATGTGGCTAAGATACTGTCTGGGTCTCTTCTGATTACACTGTAACCACATTACAGTCTGTCACTTCTGATCAAGAAATCACTTATTTTTTATAAGTTGAGCTCCAGCTGAAGGCTCAACCTGATTTATTGTCTGAAAACATAAAGCCCAGTGTGTTCGAGATCATTTTTAGATCCTGTATTTCCAGTTCCTTTCAAAAGAAAGTCAAATAAGATCATTATCATTCCTTCCCCTTTCGCAAGTGTCTATTTTTTTTTTTTTTTCCTACTCAACGTTAGAAGCACCGGGAGTTCCACCACGATTACTTCAGCTTCGGTGAACTTTTACACTTTTCCTCTTTAAGCACTTTCATGTCGTGAAGCATTACTTTAGTAACCGCAAAGCATATTGCACAAGCAATAACACATAATGACATGATGCAAGATCTTGTGAAAAGCACAGGAAGGCTATCAGATTAGCTCCTGCTTGCATCAGGAACATTGCAACCATCATCGTAGAGCCGGGTTGTGTGGAAATATGCGGCTCGGGTCTGAGTCACTAGAAAAAAATACCCATGACTCAAACACTGTTTTTAACCCTGATGAGAGTTTACACCTCAGGAGAAGCCACACTCTGGGTTGTTCCCTGGTTGAGTCAGAGCTGTCACTGACATGCTAAGTGTTTTCTTATGTAACTAAACACTTCCTCTTGTGGATAAAAGAACGAATTGTCACAGGTCACATACTGTATAAAGGTGTGTGCATGGAAAATTTTGCCAGTTATATATTAGAGAACCAAGCATTGATTTTGTCCTGAGGGATTATTAATAATTCTGATAGTATGGTGGTTACTGTCTGATTATCTCACTGTTATCATGTGATCCTGGAAGAGCTGGAAGGTGTGGTTTTGAGTGGTTTTCACACTGCTGAATCATACACCTCTTTTTAAAGATTGAGTTGAAGATAAGAGAAGAGAAGAGTCTAGTCTTTATTAGTATTTTAAACAAATGTATCTTCAGCTTATACATCAGTTTAAAAAGCATTACATTGCCTCTGGACCTAAATCATACATATATCTGTCGGGCGTTTTGCAAAAACCCTTCTCATGGTCAGATTTTGACATTTAGCCTAATATATCCTTTAAAACAGAGAATATGTCTTCTTTGGTGTCTCATTCGTACATCTTTGTACATTGTATATTGGTATCTCGTTCTCAGGTATAGTTCTAAGTCTGAACAGATTGTGTAAAAGAGTTTAACATTGAATTCAAGGTCATGAATCCTTGAATGCGTCGATAATCTTATTCCTCTCTTGATTTATCTCATTTGGAAGTCTTAATCTGGTTGACTCTTACCCAGAGCTCACGATCACGCAAACCCCCTGCGTACTTCTCCACTTCTAACCACTTCTAATCTGCATATGAAAGGAAAAAATTAATAGACTGCAAAGTTTTAAAGAATGACACGATTTCTCAATTTAATCATCTCTGTCTCATCACCTGAAATAAGTCACTAATGGATTTCAGACACGGGTCTCGGCATGGTCTCTTTTTTACTTAGACTGATCTGTGATCTGTGGTATTCCATGAAGTTGGCTGTGCTTGCAGTTAAACTGCTTGTCTTTTTATTAGGTTATTTCGACTGTTAGGTTAAATTGATTTTTTTTTTTTTTTAAATTGTATCTGCTGTCAATATTAACATAGGGTGTTTCTCGCTTATGATGATGATGTTGATGATGTGACTGAGCAGGAGAACCGCAGTCATTTTTAAAGTCGTTGTCCATCATCACTTTTAGCCAAAATCCAAAATTTTCAAATTAAGCTGTTTTTGAAGGCAGAATTAGTAACAGTGACGCATGATATTTGTTTCTCAGGCTGCTAGATATATTATCTATATCTCTATTTTTTCTCCACAGGGCGAAAAAAAGATGAACGGCGAAGCTCCTCCAACAATCACCATGGCCCTCATCAACCCTCAGGCTCCCCCTTCGCAGGCAGAGAGCAAACATCCCCCCATCCAGCAACTGTCTATCAGTGTGTAAGTGTCTCGTCTCTGCTGTTTTCCTGAAAGTCCTGATTTGGTTTGTAGTTCTTCTAGAAGACAGATTGCCATCCCAAATCCAGATGGAGAAATATTCCAAATCCCAAGGTTATATGTTCGCAACCCAGATTAGCTAATCCTAATCTTAAAGCATTTGTGATAGCATGAGAGTTTGCACAGCTGCCCGACATTTGTAGCTTGGCAGTGCTGAGGCTTGAACCCTGATCTTCTGCTCAACAAGTCACCACTGCCCTCAAATATGAAGGTAACAGTAAGAAAAGGTAACATTTAATCCTCAAAAGAAAAGGTTTTAAAGTTCTGCGGCTTTCACTGGATGACAGACCTCATTTGACTCGGTATCGTGGAAAACTGCGAATCTTCCTAGCTTTTCTTGTGACAAAACAACAAAAGTGTACGTATGTAACTGTTTCTCCTGCTCTAGGTGCGCTGCCTTGTATTCGTACACTCCCCATCGCCCCGAGGAGCTGGAACTGAGCAAAGGCGAGATGGTAGGGGTTTACGGGAAGTTTAAGGAAGGCTGGTTACGAGGTCTCTCTCTCAGAACTGGCAAAGTTGGAATCCTGCCTGCCAACTACGTCACGCCCGTGCTTAGGTAAGACGCTGTTTGCCTACTCGTCTGTCCAGGCATTGTATACCATTGTACCCTCAATCATAGACATCCAGGCAACAGCTACTCGTCTTCATGGTTATACTAAACACATTTATTTTGGTGTGGTGTGTTTACCCGACGTGTTCTGCTAACAAGTGTCTATTTACATTTTTCTGCATGAATAGAAAAAAAAAGCTGCACCGTATGCAGTTTATCAGCAGTTCACCAAACGTCTTTATAGATTCCATATAAATATAAATGTGACTAATTTAGTGACTAATTATTTTAAATAATAGTTTTCTATTAAAGACACTCAAGTTTATGCTCCAGTAATTTGTAGTTTGCTCATGCCCTCATTTGTTCAGAGATATTATTACACCTAGTTCTCAAACGAGCCTTAATAGAGACCCTATGGGGGCCTATGAACATTTTCAGTAGAGAACCATAAGCGAATAGGAGAGATAATGAGTTGGAGTATTTAAAAATACTCCACAGCCACCAAGATCGTGTTTTATACAAGGAACAAGGAGATGTTGATTATGAAGGGAGTAATATTACAATTACGGCATTTGGTAGACATTGTAGTTTAAGGGCCTTTCTCAGGGGCCCAACAGTGGCATCTGTGGACCTGGGCTTCGAGCTCACAACCTACTGATCTGTAATCCATCACCTTAACCACTAGACTGCCACGTCACATGCAAAGCCTGACAAAAATGAGACAAATTATGCCCCAAATTTTTCAGGTCATTTGTGTGGATCCTGAGATGCAGTAAGTATAGAAATTTTGCAGAAACTTGACAAGCCTGGATGACAGTAGCTTCTACCGTGTTCTACTCTAAGCACAAAACAAGCTGCTAGGCTGTGTGTTGTATACTTTCAACTGCCCATCTCGTATGGTGTGAATCAAGCTTGATAGCGACTTTCATTCATTTTGTTTGAGGCTATATTGTTATTAATGTCCTCCTGCCTCGGCAAAATCAATAGTCATAAGACTATGTTGCCAACATGAGCCTGCTTTCTAGGCTCAGCTAAATTCCTCTATTAAACAGTCATAAATTATGATATAAGAAGCTTGAATATGAAGCACAATTGTGATTTTACTGGGTCTAACATTCCCTCACTCCCTTATTTACACTCACACACGAAGTGAAGATAAATTGTTAAAGATAAAATACAGTTTACATTTGTATTGCTATAAACTGTAAAGAGGAGGCTTGGGGAGATGTAAACAACACTGAATATTGATAAGAAGTGTAAGTTAAAGGGACAGTTTATGATGTTGTAAAGTATTTAAAGATCTGTCAAATTACAGTATGTAGCGCTGCATCCAAGAAAACTCAGTGACCATGCAGTAGATATGGCTGTTTACCATCGTTTGTGGGGTTTGTTTTGAGGTTTGCTCTGGTGTCATTTGTGTTCTAGTTGTGCAGTTATAGGCTGCTTGTATATGGGTCAGTGGTGAGTGGTTTTGGGGTCAGTTGTGAGATTTTTGTGGGGAGAGTTGTTGGATCGGTTTTGGGGGCAGTTGTGAGATTGATTGTGAGATTGGTTGTGGGGGCAGTTGTGGGATTGATTGTGAGATTGGTTGTGGGGAGAGTTGTGGGGTCAGTTGCGAGATCGGTTTTAGGGGCAGTTGTGAGACTGGTTGTGGGAACAGTTGTGAGATTGATCGTGAGATTGGTTGTGGGGGCAGTTGTGAGATTGGTTGTGGGGACAGTTGTGAGATTGGTTGTGGGGGCAGTTGTGTGGTCAGTTGTGAGATTGATCGTGAGATTGGTTGTGGGGACAGTTGTGAGTGGTTGTGGGGGCAGTTGTGTGGTCAGTTGTGAGATTGATCGTGAGATTGGTTGTGGGGACAGTTGTGAGATTGGTTGTGGGGCCTTTACATATTAGAAAAAGCATCTTTGTTGTTTTTTGTATCCTTTTATCCTTAATTTCACTGTCAGGTCACAGTTTACACAGTTAGTAAGCAAAGTATTACTTTATTTATTATTAAAAACGAGTGAAATTCTTATGTGCAGAGAATCAACAATGCAGTAAATTGAATATAATACACACACATGCACATACCTGTAGATACACATGCATTTTAATGTATTAAACATCATAAAAGAAAACAAAAAGATATTAGGTAGATGTTTTTTTATGGTGTGTTTTATGCTTTTTCACAGAACCTCTGCAATGTTTGTCGAGCAGCCAAAGCTTGCTGTTCCCAGTGCTGCCATCACATCAGCAAAGAGATACACGCCCCAGAATCTCCAAGCTGCATCACTGCCTCTTGATAAAGTAAAGGTTGAAGTGGCTGCTCCAGTCTGTGCCATGTCCCCACAGGCAGCTGTAGCATCTGCCAGTACAGTGAAATGTCCTCAGGCAGGGGGAAAGCAGGGCTGGGACACGGTCAAACGAGCCTTACAGACTTCACACAGAGGTGAGAAATATCAGCATGCTGCAGCCATTTGGGTCACTGGAAAACAACTGTAGTAGAGGTTCATACATTACACAGGCAGTATGCAGAAACGTGTTTCAGACATACGGTTGAGTGCAAAAGTATGCACACCCTTCTTTCACATTCAATGTGTGGGGGTTATATAAATATTTCTTTAGCACTGCAATTAACAAACTATGTACAAGACATTTCCGAAAGCAGTTTCTTAAATGCTCTATACATTCCTCGTTCCTGGTTTGTGTTTAGAATTTGAACAGATATTTTCTTTGACACACTGATATCTGATATCATCATCTTCTGCTGCTCAGTATGTCTGAAAGCTCAGTATGTATGATGGCTATTTTTCTTTGACGACCCCACTGACTCTTCACTTGACTTAAGATTTAAATTACAAAACATACGGACCATTTTTAGTCTTTAGGCACTTTTCTGTGGCTCATTTTAAACCAGAAAGCATGTATGCCATCAAGAAAACCATGTGAGACTCAATTGCTATAATATTTAATTGATGCTACTTCAGGTTTGAGCAAATTTTGTAGATACTCAGTAAAACATTAATAGATATTTCAAAAATAAGTTGTTTACATTTAGATCGATGCGGTTCGGCAGACTTATCCAGAGCAAGTTACAGAAATCATGTCTCTCTCAATAAATGCAGGTCAATTTAAAAACTCGGTGGTGAAAGAAAAGCAGACATCCTGGAAAACCATCTTCACTAATATCAGTGCAAAAATTGCTGCACTGAACCTAAGCATAGTTTATCTACAAGGTACTATAAGAAGTCATCATTCAAACTGTGAAGCTTTTTTTTTCTACCTCACCAAATAATTACAACTTATTGCAAATGACAGAAAATTATACCATTCCTTGGATTTAGTTGTAAATATTTATGCTCCACTGCACAGTAAAGGAAAATCTCTCCTAGGCTGATAGCTTTGGTAATATGATGTAAAACATTTCAGTTTTTTTTTTTTTTTTTGTAGGGTTTTTTATTCATTTATTTTTTTAATTTATTTAGTTTTTAGATATCCCAACGATTGTGAAAACTCAACCGAGTTCGACTCAGACTTCTACACCCCAGCAAATAGAGAGCTGCAATGTTTCCTTATGTATATTTTAGATTCATTCAAATTTCAAGCTGTTCTATTTTTCATGGTCTATTTTTAGGCTCATTCCGGCATAGCAGCTACCATCTCCAAAATACCGGTTCAAGCCTTCATCCTCCACCTCAGGATTTGGGACAGATCTACGGCTTTGGCCGCTCTCCCGTCCTTCCCAGGAAGAGAAACGGCTTGTTTTCAAATCCCATCAGGTCACAGCACTGGACCTATGAAGGAACAACCCCCTCTGCTGGTGGTGGTGGTGGTGGTGGTGGTGGTACCTACCAGCCATCAGATACCAGATACATGTCTCCGAAAGAGACTTCCTCAGCTCCTCAGTCTATTCTGGTAAAACCAGATACTCACAGGCACAACACGGAGAAGGTAAACAGAATGTTTTTTTTTTAAATTATTTTTAATGAGTAATTCCCAGTAGTCCACTATAAAAAGAGTTCTTAGTCTATAGTCTATGATCTAAAAATGTAATCTCATCATTCGTGAAACACTATTTTAATGAGATAAAATGGTCAAAACATATTATAATCTAGGTCAAATATTAATGATTTTGTTTATTTATTTTTTGCCTTTGGCTTCTCCCTGTTTGGGGTCGGCACAGCCGGTCACTTGGTCCGCATATTAGATTTGGCATATGTTTCAAGCCGGATGCCCTTCCTGACACAACCCTTTAACTCTTCAGTGACTAGGTTAGCGTCATGCCCGGGAATCGAACCCGGGCCGCACCAACGGGAGTTGAAAAAATATCCAGCAGATGCTGTATGAACAGGACGTTGAGAGATATTTCTATAAATCATATCATTTGTGGCTATATTTCCTATAACGGCACTAAGACTTTAGGCTTCAATCCTCTCCTCCTTAAGTGTAGTATAGTAACTGTTTCAGACTATGTAGAATCTCCTTAATATGTGGAAGCTTCTCATTTGAATATGAAGAGGAAGAAGCGAAGTCAATGTACAAACCCCTGTGTGCTAGCCAGCAAGATTCTTTTGCTATCAGAGCAACCTTTTTTTTTTTAAATATCACTCAGTATTTATTTTTTGTTTATTGATCCATTGTATAAAAATCACCATTGCAATATTACTTAATTGATACAAACATTTCTCCACGGTTTGTAGTAGTTATTTCTTGTTAGTCGACTTTTTTGTGATTTAAATGACTTATTGGTGCCATTAAAGTTATTAAGGTCGATTGTTTAAGTGGAAGTACATGCTATATCCAGTGCAATAGAGAGAGCTAACTAGTGGATGGAAACTGAAAGTGAAAAGAAATGACTGAGAATCTGATCCCAGATTATTAGTTTTTTTTTTGCTTGTTTGTTTTAGCCTGTGAAGTCGGTAAGGTTCCTGACTGAAGACGTCCCCCAAACCACAACGAGGTTGTCGTCTGTGTCGTCTGGATCGCAGGTCACTGGTAACTCTCAGAGCAGTTCCATGGCTCTGGAGCACTGGAACCCGTCAGCCATCATGGGTCGAGATGGAAGTACCTCAGTCCTTAAAGACACAAAGACAATCATGCAAAGAAAAGGTCATGGTCAGAATAATGCCAGTGGGGATTTTCTGCCTTTAAGTACAAAACTGTACACAGCCAACAGCCAGTCCAGCCCCATCAGGTGAGTACCTATCAGTGTGGTCCTGAAGGAACACCATGCATTATTACATTATTACATCCATTCAGCAGCCTGTAATGGGAATAAATTTACATTTACACGCCTAGTCCAGTTCAGATTCTAACTGTTTAGTGATATTTATATATATATATTAGATATATTTATATATATATATATATATATTAGATATATGTTTTTTTTTTTTTTGTTTTTTTTTTTTTTTATATAAATAACAAAGACAATGATTAAGAGGAATTTTCGAAATTCACACGTTTACATCATTTTGACCCAAGAGTAACAATGTGAGATGTGTTTACGATGGCTGAAACAATGATTTAAAAAATTGTGAACTTGAGCTTAAAGTAAATATCCATTTTAGGTAACAGTTTGGTTTAATTGCCATTGTGCTATGTGCTGTAGTTTGGGTGGGGTGGGGTGGGGTGGGGGGTAAATAAATAAATATTTTGTGTGTCTAAATATTATATATATAACAGAAATATACCGTTATCTAATCAGCCAATCATGTGACAGAAGCACAATTTATATAACTGGATGTTTACATCAAATATTAGAATGAAGGGAAAGTGTCTCTGTGACTTTTGGATATAGATGTTGGTGACAAATGGGCTGAGAAGTTTAGAAGCTGCTGTTTTGGGATTTTCACATACAACATTCTGTAGAGTTTAAACAGAATGATGATGAAAAACAAAACAAACAAAAAAAAAGTGTTTCTGTGAGTGTAAATGGTTTATGGATGTTGGAGGACAAAGGAAAATGGCCAGATTGGTTTAAACTGCCAGGAAGCAGGATATAGTAACTCGTATAACGTCTGGTTAGAACCATGCTGAACAGAAAAACATCTGTGTGAAAACAGATGAGCTACAATAGCAGCAGACAACATCAGGTTTCACTCCAGGGATTGGAGGCAAACATCTCCTTGTCTTTTTACAGTCTTCATCTGTCCAGTTTTGCTGTTTAAGATAATTTACTTAATGCATTTTTTCACAGCACATGTACAGTAGACTTGTTTCACTTTATAACACAATCTTGCATTTGGACATTGGAGGTTCATGATTTGTATTCACATCTCTTGTTTTAGACACAGGATGTTGAAGACGTATAATGCAAAGACTGATGCGGAACTGAACCTGCTGGAGGGAGAGGTCGTGTTGGTCCACAAGCCTCGGTCAGACGGGAGGGTTCTGGTGAAACAGGAGATCACTGGAGTGACTGGCCTCTTCCAAAACAGTATTCTGGATATATTGGACAAAGCCTGAACGTGTGTGTGTGTGTGTGTGTGTGTGTGTGTGTGTGTGTGTGTGTGTGTGTGTGTGTGTGTGTGTGTGTGTGTGTGTGTGTGTGTGTGTGTGTGTGTGTGTGTGTGTGTGTGTGTGTGTGTGTGTGTGTGTGTGTGTGTGTGTGTGTGTGTGTGTTCACAATCCACTATCAAATAAAACACCCTCATTGTTGCTTTAGGATCCATGTAAAACAAATCACCTGCATAAGCAAAGCAATATGCTCGTCATGTATTTAAGTGTGTTTCAGTGTACAGCATGCATAATCTAACCTCAACCCCACATCTCAGATCCTCCTCAAATTCACCCTGGGTCATTTATCACCTCTGGGACATAATGTACCTTCTGTTATTTTGGAGTCATGAAGGTCTTCAAAGTATGCAGATATTTTAATACATTGATGAGGACATTCGCCATGTTCTTATATTTTAAAGTACAGTATATACTATGTTCTAGTGTGTAAGAGGAATGTTGGCTTGTTACATGGAAAGTTTGCACATATTTAAAATGAACTATGTGGTAATGAATTGAGTAGAGATCTGATAATTGCTATCCGTTTGTACAGCTCACCAACAATTATCAGTCCCTCCAGGATTTTGTGGTTTTGCGATCGCAGTCATTAAACACAAAATCAAGCAAAGTCTGCGATATTTTGGAGGACCTTGCGATTTGGCAGAATTACCACAGATTTTCTTCAGATTTGGGTTAAGATGCGTCATACGTGAGCAATCAGCAGAAGACGACTGAGATTCACATTCATGACATCAGTCACGAGTAACGCTATCCTGGAAAGTAATTAGATATGCATCACCACTGGTAGCAGTTTAAAAGAAGAATCCTGAGTTTACAATTCAAGCTTTTTCCAAGCAATAACCAGCTTTCAATTCAAGTAGGTTTGAATTAAAAAAAAAAAAAAGCACCAAATTCTCTGCATGTTGCAGGGCTCATTTAGCAAAAGGTTGCAGGAAAAATCAAGTATTTTTGGTTACACGATAAAAAATCTTGAGAAATCCTGAAGGGACAGAATTACAGTTTTAAAATGGAGTCCGAAATCTGCTGTCACTGGTAGACATTTTGATTCGATCCGTTATCTCTCCCTCTGTTTTCTGATTTATGGTGCTTGGGGAAAAAAAACAAAAACGTTTCTCCAAGCAAATATAATTTATTCAGCAAATATTGTCCATTGCTTTTGTTGTTATTTCAGCCCTTCTTCATTTATCAGTGTTTCTCCATGTGAACACACTTACACTGTTAAAAATTCTTACGAACAATTCAAAATGGATATTGGGTTAATATTGTTGTGGTGTAAGGGAGGTCCACAGCTCTTTTATTTTTTTTTATATATTTTTAATTAATTTTATTTTTTGGGCTACATACTGTTTACTTTGCCTTTTCTGAAACTATGGCACACTGCAGCATTAATCTCTGCACCTGAATTATATAAAAATATGTTTCTAACACTTTTGAAAGCCCATTGAAGAGAATTGTAGTTTTCTTTTTTTTTTTTCTTTCTCTTTTTTTTTTTTAAAGAATGCAATTAGTTTGTTAAGATTTAACACCTAAACCCCGGGGATCTGTTGACAAATCCAGAATTCCAGACTTGCACACTAATAACTTGGATTAGGATTAGAAACAGCCCAGTCTGGCAACCTGGATGTCTATATAACCCATGCACTTTACATATTTTTCAACTTTACTGCTTTGATATGTAAATGCCAAAAGGTTTTGTTTCTTCATTGTATTATTTTATTTATAACCGTAGGAACGGCATCCCTCAAGTTCTTCTTCATAATGAAACTTGAGTAAATATGTATATGATTTGAGACACAGTTCTGGATAATGGATTGTCTCAGAGCACAAGGTCCTATTGTTTAAATGCAGTTGACGTGGTACACTTTTGTTAATATAACACTGTAAATCCTGTAAAACTGGCACAGTTGAATTGAGATCAACCCCTGCTAGTTTATTTTTGTAGTACAGAAATAAATTATCTGTGATAAAACTGTTTTATTTTCTTGGGATTCCTATGAATGATGTGTTGGACTTAATAAGTATGAAGCTATCAATTTATAAGAGATCAATTTATAGCACAGCTTTCTTTATCGGATCTGTTATGTAAAAGCCAGCCAGCTGCACACTGAAGTAAACCTAATCATGATTTATCAAAAGATTAGCTGGATGAGTCTTGTTGATTCTTTAAACAAGCTGTCTATACTCGCCAGACAATTTACTGATGTTTTTTTATAGGAGCATATATATTATACTCATGCTCATTCGTGATCTTACCTAATGAGCCAAGCGCGTGGCAGCAGAATGATGCATCCGATCACGCAGATTTGAACTTTAAACGGAAGCTCTGAACAAATATCAAATCTCAGAATTTGAATCATCTGATCTCATGGATGATCCATAGTGCCAAAAGGGCTGAGTATTTCAACTGATTATATTTTTTTTAGTCTCTACAGTTGAAACAGTTTAGTGTGAAAAACAAGAGAGGTCAGAAGTGCTATCAGAACAATCAGAAAGGTTAAATCTTGCATGAATTGTACAGTAAGAGCAGAAAAGCATCTCAAAAACCACAGCATGGTGGTGATGATGAAGAGGATGGGCTACAACAGTAGCAGACCACATCGGGTTCTACTCTTGTCAACCATTGTTAACAAGAAAAGCACAGAACACGTTATCATTCTTCCACATTAACTACCTTATTTAACCTCTACTGACTGCAGTGTTAAGTTCCATATTGAGTAAAATGTCCTGCTTATGATTGTAAAAGCTTCAAATGCCTTTATCTCTGGTGTATCTAGCTGATTTGAAGCCATGTGGCCCATGCTGAGGAAGTCATTAGGCTAAGACAGGTCTCCTGTAAACCCTTTGGAAAACTCACAGCTCAGAGAAAGCAATGATAATGAGCTCTATGCTTTTTCACTCTTCAAGGTTTGACACCGTGTTTATTTACACTATATGGCCAAACATTTGTGGACACACTGTTCAGCATCGCTCCCATATAAGCTTGCTGAACATCTCATGCCAGATTTAATCTGCCTTTGCTGGTATAATAAACTCCAATCTTCTGGAAATAATTTCCACTAGATGTTGCAACAGGTCTGTGGGGATTTGTTTTTATTCAGCTACAAGAGTATTAGTGAGATCAGACAGAGAGGTCTGATGGCTGAGGTGGTCTGGAGTGTTCCAGTAAATTCTAAAGGTGTTCAGTGGGGTTGAGTCACCGTCAGGGACCTGTGCAGGACACTTGGGTACTTATACCCCAACCTTCACCCTTGTCATGCTGGAACAGGTTTGAGCTTTTAAGTTAAAATGAGGAGAAATTGTAATACTACAGAATACAGAGACATTCTATACAGTTGTGCCCTTTAGACTTTGTGGCAACAATTTGGGGAAGAACCACATACTGGTGTGAGCTGCTTTGCTGCATACGGTATATGGATAAATATCTCAATTGTGAATTTCCCATTGGGATGAATGAAGTATCTATCTATCTATCTATCTATCTATCTATCTATCTATCTATCTATCTATCTATCTATCTATCTATCTATCTATCTGTCAGTCAATCAATCAATCAATCAATCAATCAATCAATCAATCAGACAGACAGACAGACAGAGAGATATTTTAGTGCTTTATTGATCCCCAGACTATAATACAGTATAAATGGGGAAACAGATTTCTCTGGATTCCAGAAAACTCTGTTCCCTCTGTGATTTAATGAATTAAAGAAAAACATAATTTCCACAAATTAATGACCACTTCTCTCTGTAGTCTAGTATAACAGAATGAAATAAACCTGTTAACAGTAAAGAGTAGTAATAGAATAACAACACAGTTTGCGTTTTGTGCCATACAATATAGTTTATTTGTGTCTGACAAAATATTATATATATAAACATTATATATAATAATTAACATAATTATAATATAACATAATTAACGATATTTGACACGTTGATTCTATCAATTCTAGTTCTCCAATTCTAGACTCAAAGCGTAAACTATAATTATTAAGCATATATGGCTTTAAGCAATATAAGCAATATAACTTGTTATAATAAGACATTAAAGCCTACAGACAGTTAAAAGTGTGCGTTTAACTGCATCCTTATGTTGATGACAATAACACGATGATACCGCACGCACGCGCCAGGGGCTCTACACAGAACATAGCGACAAACGTCATGATTTCACGCATGCGCACTAAAGGGGAAACAGGAGAACTGAATTGTCCGGTGTAAGTGCCGCTATCTGGGATGGGCGTCTGATTATGGAGAAATAACACCGGGATTCATCGGACATATTGTTTATTCAAACAAAAAGCAAATCGTTTCTTCTTATTTGATTAACAATACACCGCAGATTGAGAAATGCCGGTAAGAGTGTGAGATAATCATCGCTGTAGCGTTTGTGCACAGGTTCCTCCCTTCGGCTTCTGTTGTGTTTATTAGCTTGCTAGCTGCTATGCTACATGTATTATTAAATCAAACTAGACATTTAACACGTCTTGATGTTAGATACATTTTAGGCTCTTAATATATTTTACGGATTTCTTTTACATCCACAGTGTCTTTAATTCTACAAAGGGATGACTGGGCAGAGGGTGTTTAGGTTTAGCTAGTTAGTTAGCTAGCTAAGCTAACGGCGCTAGCAAAATACCGATGGTTGTCTAGACAACTAACTTCAGTTCGGTAGCTATAGCTAGGTTAGCTTAGCTTAGCTTATCATAGGTCTTTAATGAAATTAATTTAATGAATAAAAATGTAACCATGGCTACATATTAACCGCTGTCATTTATATATATATATATATATATATATATATATATATATATATATATATATATATATATATATATTAGTCCGCTAATGTTTACATTGCTTTAGTGTTGTTGTTAGTTCCCTTTAAAGCAGCTATTACACACACTGCAGCACAGTTGCCCTGTTTATTGTTTCTATCAGAAACTGTTATTATTACAATTTAGCAATGAATCGAAATTTTATTTTGCAGCTGTGACACATTCAATGCTTTTTTTTGTTATCAATTCTGTGTTAAATGTGAAATTATGATTGTCATGTATGTGAGGTGCTCTTACAAACACCTCTGTTGTGCTTTTTTCTGCCTTTTCAGAGCCACAAGCTTGATAAACCAGAAAAGTTGGAGGTGAACGACAACGTAAAGGTGGTGGTACGATGTCGGCCTCTCAACCAGAAAGAGAAGATGATGGGACACAAGCAGTCGGTCACTGTGGATGAAATCCGGGGAACAATCACCGTGAACAAGCTTGAGACCCCCAATGAACCTCCGAAGACCTTCACTTTCGACACCGTGTTCGGTCCCGACAGCAAACAGCTAGACGTGTACAATTTAACCGCCAGGCCCATTCTCGATTCTGTGTTAGAGGGATATAATGGTATGTGATAACCTAGAACAGTACTAATCAGTCTTTGAATTGCCAGGTATTACATGAAAAGTATTTTTGCTTTCTAATCATCATGGTCTTTTTTTTTTAACCTATCTTGAGTTCTCAAAAATGAAGGGTCAGTACATGAATAATCTAATGTAAGTGATAAGTGATGTGACATACAGCTAAGTATGGTGACCCATACTCAGAATTCGTTCTCTGCATTTAGACTCGAACCCACAACCTTAGGGTTAGGAGTCAAACTCTCTAACCATCAGGCCATGACTTCCCCACGACTATCTATAAAAGCAGGTCTGACTTCAGTGTCAGGTTTAATCACAGGTTTATATTAACGACCTCGTGTAAATAATGCACTGTTTTTATAGTAACGACTCATTCAAAGGGACTAATACATTGTATGCTGCATGTAAACGTAACTGAAGGTGATAATTAAACAGTCATAAGTTAAGTTCTTCTAACATGGGGAGGATTTTCTGAGAAGCTGAAGATAGAATGGCCTATTATGGCATTTATTATAATAACTTTCAAGGATGATTCACATTATTAAATCTAAATATAAATGGATCAAATTTGACCTTATAACATGAATCATGAGACATAATCACATGATCTGGTGTCATGCAGATAAACGGTTTGCTCGTTTAAATCTGTTTCCTCTCAAGGTTTTTACCTCATGTCACCTCAGGGAGTTTTCCTTTGCCACGTTTACCATCATTACATATTACAGATCTTATTTAAACAATTAAGTACGTCATGTTACATACAAATGTGATCATACAGTTTCCTGCATTGTGCAACAGACTGCAGCTTTTTTTATTTTATTTTATAATTATTGTATTTTAGTTTAATGGACACATGCCAGTCTATAACTGTGACTCATTACTGCTTCAGTATTTAAAATATTGTTATTGCTCATATCGTAATGAATGTGTATCAAAATAATAGCAGTATGCTACTTTTGTTGCTACACTGCTTGCTCATAAATGGCAAGATGTTCCTTTATCTGCTAAACCTTTACTGCTAGACTTTAGTAAAACTTTATTAAAGGCAGGGTCTCCGATGTTTGAAAGCCAATGTTGACATATAAAATCACCAAAACAAACACGCCCCAAACCCAAAGGGGTTCCACCCCTATATTGATAACTCTGGCCACACATACGTAACCCAGGCAGCTAATGGAAAGAAATGTGTCTATCATAGCTGAAGGGAAGAACAATATGATTGCAGATAAACAAACAAGCAAAAATGACACACAAGCATAATCATGCAAAGGACGGCATATATTAGTTCTGTGTAACAAAGCAAAACCAACGTTACTCACCTATCGAGAAGGAAAAACGCGCCTTAAGTAAAGTTGGCAAATAAGCGTTTATCTCAGTTTCCTGAGATAAACGCTGTTACTACACAAAACACGGTTGTAGCTGCCTCTCTACATTACTACGATAGAAAAGAGGTGTTATTTGTGTAGTAACAGCGTTTAGCTCAGGAGTTATTGACTCGGGAAACTTCCTGCTCCTTCAGTTCTCTCTAGTGCTGGAAAGCTGATCCTATATTAACACGTCCTACTTCTTGCCTTATCGTAAGCCTTTCTTCACTTTCTTTCTTTGTTTTTATCCTCCACGTCAATGTTAAAACCGCTTTCTGCTAATGTCACACATGCGCACTGAACACTCTCTCCACCGCATATTGACAAGACCCGCCCCTTCTGCTCATTGGCTACACGTTTGTGTTGATTTTTGTTTAGTTTGTCGGCCCAACACAGTTTTCTGAAGCATTTCTCAAAAATCAGATACCTTTAATCACAGTGCAATTATTCTAGGAGGTCCGGTGTACAAACTTCTTACTATAAGAAAATAAAGCCCTTGACAAAGGTAAGGTGCTCTAATGGAAGGATGGGTTAAAAATCTCTTTTAATCTCTTTTCCCCTCTCTTTTTGTGTGTTACTCTTAATATTTAGTTCACTAGGATTACTTTAACATTTAGTCTGCATCAGTTTGAGCATCTATGCCATGTTTACGCTTGTTTTGTGGTTTCTCTGGTGATATGTGAGAAACCGATATAGCCAAGTGCAAATGAAATTTGCCCAGCAGAAAAAAAACATTATCGACGTGTTAAATGAAGTGGCAAACGGAAATGCCACCACTTCTGGTAATTTTACATAATGCTGATTTTTATCTAATTTAGCTTGTACATTCACAATTCTCTTTCTTGTGAGTCAATAGGAAGCAAGAGGCTATACTAAGTAATGGAACTTGTTGCCTGGTTTTGTGTGTAACACCGAGAAATCTATAGTTGGGCTTATAAACCTGCCTTTATTTATTTATTTATTTATTCATTCATTCATTCATTCATTCATTCTTTTACTTTCTTAAAGTCCCTGCTAAATGAGTAAATTCAAGAGTATGAACAGTTTGAACAAAAATTGAATCCTGTGCAATATTAGAGTGCTTTTTGCTTATTAGTTTTTTTTTTTTATAAAAGAACATGAATATTAAGCCTCAGCCTTTAGCAATCTTTAATAAATTTGTGTTAATGTTTATGTAATTCCAGCCAAACTAGCGGGTTTTTTTTTGTGTGCCACATTTACAAAAGTTTCAGTTAATCTGATCTTCCTTGTGCACATGGGGTATGTTGGTCTGCGAATTTTTATTTTATTTTTTTCTATATCTACATTTGCGTGTAGTGATGCTCACAATACTCTGTAGACTTTCAAGTGCATAGGCTTCTGGGAGCATCGGGGTAAATGCTGAAAGGCAGAAGGTGGAAGTTCTTTTCACTTCAACTTCTTTCCCAATAAAAATATTTCATAATAATAATAAATGTAGTGAGCGCTGTGTTCCAACAGCCGAGGCATCTGTGTAGACTGGCACTACCTCTGATAGTACAATTTTTTTTGTCTAAGTTTTATTCATCTTAATTAATGGGTTTATGGGGTTCATTTATTTGTTTATTTCATATTCGTTGGCTAATAAATGATTAGTTTTTACCAAATTATTTTGATGGGATATTTAGTCCCTGACCTAGTGCACTAGTGTAAGGATGTTTTTCAGCTGCTAAACACATGAGCTATGAGTTTGAGCTATGAGCTATTTATACTCAGCATTATATATATTTAAATGTATATTAAAAACGCAATGTTCTGCACAGATTATATGATCTGATGTTGAGTCACACTTGGCTTTATCTATCTTTTATACATGGAATAAAACCGAAATTTGTACTTTTGTCTTTAATTTGTTTCTAGGAACCATATTCGCTTACGGACAAACCGGCACTGGGAAAACCTTCACCATGGAGGGAGTGAGAGCCGTTCCAGAGCTTCGAGGGATTATACCCAATTCGTTTGCTCACATTTTCGGTCACATCGCTAAAGCAGAGGGAGACACCAGGTAAGCATATCATCAGTGTCGGATGTTTGTGTGTTATGTCTTTCAGTCCCCTTTACCGTCTTAGCTTTTTTTATACGCTTGGCACCGAGTTTACACGACACAAAATTATTTTACTCCTGCTGCTGAACCTTGTGTTGTCTGATTTGAACCTTGTGTTGACCTTTATATGGGGTTTTCTCAGTTACCCAGATATTTTCATTACGTTTCGAAGTTATCAGTATCGAATGCTCTTCTTTTCCATCTAGAATAAAATCCATACTAATACAGAATATTAAACTGCTGCTGTTTGCATTTCCCCATGTGTGCATATTTTCCATTTCATTTGAAGAAACCAAAAATTGCTTCTGTTCAAAATGACAGGTTCTTGGTGAGAGTTTCCTACTTGGAGATCTATAATGAGGAAGTCAGGGACTTGTTGGGGAAGGACCAGATGCAAAGATTGGAGGTGAGAAACAGAAATTCACACATTTCTTGTACAAAACTCCCCCTGATCTGCCTACTAATGCAGAAATGGATTATTTACAATTTGTGTTCGGTAAAAAACGCAAGATAAAACATCTGCTGCGTCAGCGACTTAATAATTAGCAGCACCTACTCGTTTTTTATGGACCAAAATAGACTCGTTTGTTTCAATTCTGTAGTATACCATATGAATCTGAAGTGTTTTTTTTTTGTAATCCATCGTGCAGGCAGATTTTTAATGTCACATCCTATATTTCGTCGCTTCAAAATTCAAATCGGACTTTTATTTGTCACATACGTAAACATACACCATATGACAAGTAGGCGTTTGACAAGTAACCGCTCCTTATAGTGAGACGTAAATATAAATAATAAAAAAAAGAAAAACGTAGGTGCAAGACATTTGTAAGTAAATTATTTATTGAAACAAATATGAACTTTATATCGATGATAAGAGTTTCCAGGAATTGATTTAGTAACATGCGGTTATAACATGATGGTTAGATAAATTGTGCTCCTTGGAGTAGTTTCCTTCCTGTGTAATCTCATCAGCATCTAATTTCCTGCACCTTTACTTCTTAAAGTTGTTTCACAAGTTCCATCGACACATTTTTAATATGCACGTTTTTGTTTTTTTTGGAAAATCCCCAAAACAGGTGAAAGAAAGGCCAGATGTAGGAGTCTACATTAAAGACCTGACTGGTTACCTTGTGAACAATGCAGATGATATGGACGGAGTTATGACTATGGGGAACAAGAATCGTAAGCGTGTATTACTGTTTGTATATTTTCGCTTATTAAATCGTTATTTTCATTCAATTACCCAGTCAGCCGGTCACATGGCATCAGGTCAGGAATAATCATAATCACGCCGATGCAGGTCAGAAGCTCTTCCTGAACTCTGAACTCAGTGCCTTTGGTTGTTGCATACTGGTTTTGGTACCAGCTAATATTAACATTTTTTTGTTATTATTAAGAGATGGTTCTTTCATTCTTAGCGCGCTTTAATGATCTGAATGTGACGAAGTAACGGTTATAATTCTTGGAATTAATGATAGGAAGGAAGGCTGCATACAAATAAATGTACCTAGTGTATTTACAAACCATTGATTCTGCAGGTTCTGTTGGTGCTACCAATATGAACGAGCACAGCTCCCGATCTCACGCCATCTTCACCATCACTATCGAGTGTAGCGAGAAGGGCATTGATGGGAACCGGCATGTGCGCATGGGCAAGCTACACCTGGTGGACCTTGCGGTGAGTAGAACAAGCCTAAAAACAAACATGTTGTCGTTGTTTTTTACTTTTAGTTAAAAAAAAGTGCTGTTGTGGATTTTTCTTGCTTTTCAGGGATCAGAGAGGCAAGGGAAGACAGGAGCCACTGGGCAACGTCTTAAAGAGGCCACTAAGATCAACTTGTCCCTTTCTACTCTGGGGAATGTTATCTCTGCTTTGGTGGATGGGAAGAGCACACATGTGCCCTACAGGAATTCCAAACTCACACGCCTGCTGCAGGACTCTCTGGGAGGAAACTCCAAAACCATGATGGTACAGTGATAGTAATCCTGCACACATGACCTAGAGTTTTTCACTTTCCATTTCGGAAACTCAGCCAGCATAACTACGAGGCAGTACCGATCAACTAACACGGTTTTATTCATAGTTTAACTTCAATCGTCGCTTCTTTTTTCAGTGTGCAAACATCGGGCCGGCGGACTACAACTACGACGAGACCATCAGCACTTTGCGTTATGCCAACCGTGCAAAGAACATCAAGAATAAAGCGAGAATCAACGAAGACCCCAAAGACGCTCTCATACGCCAGTTTCAGAAGGAGATCGAAGATCTTACGAGAAAGCTGCAAGAAGGTACGCTAAAATAACCAACATGCTCGCACCCTTGTATTAGAATTATCAATGAGTTCTAAAAGAGTAAAGTGTACTAGACCAGTACCAATCATACTATTACATAACAATTTAATCCGCAACCCCTTCAGTTTCTTAAATTCATTTCTTAGTCTAATTTGTAGGCCAGTATGTGAATAAAGCAGCAGCTCACAGCCTTGAGATATATATAACGTATTTCTGCAATAGCTTTTCATGCACTATATTGAATACACGGCCCACTGGTGGTCCAGCCGCAGGAGCCTACGCTATCAATGCAAATGGCCCAGGTTCAGTTCCTATGCATCGTAGCGACCCAGCCACTGAGCTGTTAACACTTAGTGACGGTCCCGAGCCCGGATAAAATGGAAGGGTTGCGACAGAAAGAACATCCGTTACCAAATCAAATGTTCAGACCAGATGGAGCGACCAAAAGAAGAAGAACAACAACATTATATACCTTATTTTCTATATAATATTCTGTATGCTGTGGTGTGACAACAGGTTTGAAAGGAGCAAAAGTTGGCAACTGGCAATAAAATGTATGACTAAAAACAGTATGACTAAAAACGGACACTGACTCACTGTTATTGATACACTGCCTCGACTCCGTATTCTTTCAAGGCGAAGAGATCTCAGGGTCAGAAGGCAGCGGCTCTGAAGACATGGACGAAGGAGAAGATGAGTCTGGAGATGCTGGAGAGAGACGCAGGAAACGACGAGGTTAGAGTCTCCGTCTCTCATACACGTAAAGAGTTGTAGAGTTAATGATGTGAATCGGTTTGTGGTCGATTCTCAAAGTGATATAAGGCACCTACACACTTACTCATACAACAGTAATATGCACGGGGGATTTCTGCAAACGCTGCTTTCCCAGTAAACTAATCAGAATTAATACATGAGAACTAGATGATGAAATATTCTTATACAAAATGTGAATGAATGAATGAATGAATGAATGAAATGAAAACTAGTTTTGGTGTGTAGTGAACAGAGTCTGTTTCACTGTTGAGTAAATATTCAAAAACGCATGCTAGAATAAAAGAAATGAAAGAATAAGGTGAGCGAGTCATGGTTGCGAGTCTTTCTTTAAGAAATTTTCCTTCTTTATTTTTTTGTCACATACATTACATTACATTGCATACATTAGGGTGAAATTTGTCCATTTCATATCTCATCTTTGGAGTTTGGGGGTCAGAGCCCAGGGTCAGCCATGATACAGCACTCCCAGAGCAGAGAGGATTAAGGGCCTCGCTCAGGGGCCCAACCTTAATCACATGACTTTTCCTGAATGAAGAATAATGTACTGTAAAATGTTCATAGTAGCTTTTAAGTGAATTACAAATTAAAGTGGAAGCGGATAGCAAATGTGTCATTGACTTCCATTTGTCATGACTGAGTATCTTAAATGATAAGCAGCCCACCAGTTCCTGCTCAGTAGGTAAGGTCTCCAAAGGCTGTGCTTCTTTGTAATTTACTGACAAGGCAGCCCTGTGAGAGGTTAATATGAAAATGAATCCGCTCTGCTCTCTGATCTCCCTATTTCTGTAGTCTGTATTGTACTTTACTTACAATCCTAATCTATGATTAAATCTGCTGGATATTATAGTAAAGTGATGTGTCGGTGCAGAGCGTCGCAGAACGAACGCTCATTACACTAACACGGAGCGAGAACCTTATCTCTGTAGCACTTTACAATACTACAACAATATGTACTATTCCCTGCTCTACTGTGCGTCCTACCCTTTAAAGAGTCGTAAATACAGCCGTCTCTACACATCACGATCATCACCGCCGGCTTTTCGTTTGTAGTGCTTACATAACAAAAAATCTCAGGCTGTGTGGACTGGATGGAAGGTCACGTGTGCTTCAGATCCAATGGGATTTCTGTTACAGGCACATTGGCACACTCTTCTACCATATGGCTGTTATAAATCCCCCTGTCTTTTACCCCGTGCTCTAACTTCAGGGCACTGCCAAAGCCCAAAGCAAGGGCAAAGAGAAAAAGAGAGATAAGGAGAACAGAGGTACAGAAAGTCAGCACAGAAAGAGTTAACAGTAAATCAGAGCCGATTGTAGCTGAATAGATATTCTTAGTTGCAACAACCACAAAGAGACGAGGTTTTATATCATTGCCAGGCATAAACTGTATACCAATCAATTTTTTTTTACCCGTGTGGTTTACTGAACCAAATGCTACCTTCCTTTCATCAATCAACAGCTGAGTCACATTGGCTCTACACAGCGACTGCGGCATGCGTTCAAGCTGTTTTGTCACAGATTTAGTGATGTACGCATGCTAGAGCTGTGCAAAGAGCTTGTTGTTTTAAACCCAAAGAAATGTGATCAGAGAAAATTTAGATGGAATTTAGCTTTATGTAAATGCTAATTATTAAGCAGGGGTCACATTCTTTGCTCCGTGACTTTCGCGTCCTTTATTTTTTCCAGCTCGTTTTATTTCAGTTAACGGACACGGCTAGGACTCGTAGCTTTTTAAACCCCCCCCCCCCCTTTTTTTTTTTTTTTTTTTTTTTGCTTTTTGGTAAGTTTGTTAAAGACTCGTTCAGTTCAACATTAATAATGTGTGTGAATGTATTCAGTTGCTGCTGTAGCACAGAAATGAAACCGGGAACCCTGTAGCCCCGTGTACCGAGTGGATTGTTTGAGAACGGTAAACATTAACTGTTGTCATTTTTAAACCTTTTAATCTGGGTCAGTTGCAGGCATTGTGACAGGATCTGATGGGGGAACAAATACTTTCATATCTTTTTGAACCATCATGTATTTACTCTTCTCTTTCATGTGGCTTCTTTACTTTCATGCCAACTCGACGTCACGTCTTTGTCGCAGTCGTGTTTCTGTCTCCGATTTGACGTCCTTACGCTTTACTTTCTACATCTAGGCTAAATAGATGTACGTTTATACTCAGTTTTTCCACAACTCCACACATTTCATGTTACCGTGCGTTGTCAAACAGAACACCTAATCATGTTTATTTACATAAGAGAACATTTCAAAATAATAGTATAATAAATGGCAGATTTATTTCACTATTGTTTACAGTAACCGATATTCAGTGGGTCAAAACGAATTGGTAATTGCTGGCATCGCCTGGTACATGGTTAAGGGATGTGGTAGCGTAGTTAAGGCATTGGAGCTTATACAGCTTCATCATGCTGCCACGGTTGGGCCCCTGAGCAAAGGCCCCTAACCTTCAATTGCTCAGCTGTATAAAATGAGATTAAATGTAATTTCCTGTGTATAAGGGCATGTGTGGCAAATGCTGGAAATGTAAATCTATAAACATCAGCAGTTACATGATTCTTCCAACTCCTTCTTTTGTTATTTTTATTTTATGATAAATTAAAAAAAAAAAAAAGTTTGTTCATCCCTGAGAATTTTGCTTCTGTCCTGACCGATGCAGTGTCTAGGATGTTTGTATTGTATACAGTTAGTACAGAATTTTGTACTTGTCTCTAAAGGTAAGGTCCGGTACACGATGACAGCTGGCCAATGAGAAACTTCCCATTCATTTTAGAAATTCTCGAACTCTGATGAAGTGAATTAAAGCAGAAATAATGCTGCAGCTAATCGATTAAAATAAATAAAAATTACTTCTGAGGTGAACAAAATAGCTGCTCTGTTTGACTTGAATTATGTGAAGTTGAAACATATAGTTTCTGTCCTCTTTCACTGAGTTTGATGCAATCGGGTTTGACGTGGACGTCTTGTCATTAACCCAACAACCTCTCCTCTAATTCTCTGTTAGGGTAAATCTCTCTTAATGCAAATCCCTGACACACGTAGAGTTTTCTTCAGGCTTTGTGCAAATATTGGAGCAGGTGCTGTTAATATACAGTATAGCCATGCTTTGTGTGTTCAGTTTCATACATGACTACACACACACACACACACACCCACACACACACACACACACACACACACACACACACACATACATACACAGAGAAACTTCAAAGAATTTCAGCAGGCTAATTGTGTAAACCTAATATCACATTATCAGTGCAGAGTTCAAATACTATTCGGGTTATTTTGAGGCACTGTGTGAACTAAACGTTTAATTATATCTCAGTAATCGAGTGTCACTGTTTCACTGGCCTTTACCGCTCCACCCACACATTGCACATCAAATTCATACGATTAAGAAATGTACTCAAAACTACATATGAGTCTTATGTTGTAGGGGGAGCAGAAGTGTCTGTGTGCGTGTCTGTGTGTGCGTGTCTGTGTGCGTGTCTGTGTGTGTGTCTGTGTGTGTGTCTGTGTGTGCGTGTCTGTGTGTGCGTGTCTGTGTGTGCGTGTCTGTGTCTGTGTGCGTGTCTGTGTGTGCGTGTCTGTGTGCGTGTCTGTGTGCGTGTCTGTGTCTGTGTGCGTGTCTGTGTGCGTGTCTGTGTCTGTGTGCGTGTCTGTGTGTGCGTGTCTGTCTGTGTGTGCGTGTCTGTGTGTGCGTGTCTGTGTGCGTGTCTGTGTGCGTGTCTGTGTGCGTGTCTGTGTGCGTGTCTGTGTGTGCATGTCTGTGTGTGATTCTGTTTCTGTGTGTGATTGTGTGTGATTGTGTGTGCATGTCTGTGTGCATGTCTGTGTGCATGTCTGTGTGTGTGTCTGTGTGTGATTCTGTTTCTGTGTGTCTGTGTGTGATTCTGTGTCTGTGTGTGATTGTGTGTGCATGTCTGTGTGCATGTCTGTGTGCATGTCTGTGTGTGTGTCTGTGTGTGATTCTGTTTCTGTGTGTCTGTGTGTGATTCTGTGTCTGTGTGTGATTGTGTGTGCATGTCTGTGTGCATGTCTGTGTGCATGTCTGTGTGTGTGTCTGTGTGTGATTCTGTTTCTGTGTGTCTGTGTGTGATTCTGTGTCTGTGTGTCTGTGTCTGTGTGTGATTCTGTGTCTCTGTGTGTCTGTGTGTCTGTCTGTCTGTCTGTGTGTGTCTGTGTGTGTGTGAGATTCTGTGTGTGTGTCTGTGTGTGTGTCTGTATTTGTGTCTGTCTGTGTGTATGATTCTGTGTCTGTGTGTGTCTGTGTGTGATTCTGTGTCTGTGTGTGTGTGATTTTGTGTCTGTGTGTGATTTTGTGTCTGTGTGTGATTTTGTGTCTGTGTGTGATTTTGTGTCTGTGTGTGATTTTGTGTCTGTGTGTGATTCTGTGTCTGTCTGTGTGTGATTCTGTGTCTGTCTGTGTGTGATTCTGTGTCTGTCTGTGTGTGATTCTGTGTCTGTCTGTGTGTGATTCTGTGTCTGTCTGTGTGTGATTCTGTGTCTGTCTGTGTGTGATTCTGTGTCTGTCTGTGTGTGATTCTGTGTCTGTGTGTGTGATTCTGTGTCTGTGTGTGTGATTCTGTGTCTGTGTGTGTGATTCTGTGTCTGTGTGTGTGATTCTGTGTCTGTGTGTGTGATTCTGTGTCTGTGTGTGATTTTGTGTCTGTGTGTGATTTTGTGTCTGTGTGTGTGATTCTGTGTCTGTGTGTGTGATTCTGTGTCTGTGTGTGTGATTCTGTGTCTGTGTGTGTGATTCTGTGTCTGTGTGTGATTCTGTGTCTGTGTGTGTGATTCTGTGTCTGTGTGTGATTCTGTGTCTGTGTGTGTGATTCTGTGTCTGTGTGTGTGATTCTGTGTCTGTGTGTGATTCTGTGTCTGTGTGTGTGATTCTGTCTGTGTGTGATTCTGTCTGTGTGTGTGTGTGATTCTGTCTGTGTGTGATTCTGTCTGTGTGTGATTCTGTCTGTGTGTGATTCTGTGTGTGTCTGTGTGTGATTCTGTCTGTGTGTGTCTGTGTGTGATTCTGTCTGTGTGT
Organism: Tachysurus fulvidraco; assembly: GCF_022655615.1. Lineage (NCBI taxonomy): Eukaryota > Metazoa > Chordata > Actinopteri > Siluriformes > Bagridae > Tachysurus > Tachysurus fulvidraco. Next base: position 16,532,362 of record NC_062527.1, read on the forward strand.
GATTCTGTCTGTGTGTGATTCTGTCTGTGTGTGATTCTGTCTGTGTGTGATTCTGTCTGTGTGTGATTCTGTGTGTGTCTGTGTGTGATTCTGTGTGTGTCTGTGTGTGTGTCTGTGTGTGAGATTCTGTGTCTGTCTGTGTGTGTGTGTCTGTGTGTGTGGCCCACACAGATGAGAGACAAGATTTCCGATAAATATTCGCTTGCAAACTGCTGAAACATTAGCTATTAGACGGAAAATATGCCGAGGCCAAATGTCAGTAAAGAGCAGTTACTACTGAAGAGTTGAGACACATCTTGATTACTTCTGACTAATACTTGATTACTACTGAAGAGTTGAGACACTTCGGCGGTTCACGTGTCCGACGAGATACAGTCTCAGTCCCATTTTTAGTGTGAAACATATCAAGCAGCAATGGCTCCCTAAATAAACCGCACATTTGAGACTAATTTAATTCATTATTCAATTATCATTAATTAAATATTTACTTGTAGTGAAGATTTTCCCTTCATGTGTCTCTGGTTGTGTCTGTGAGATGTGGGGCAGTGGCGGATAGAAGTGTGTCCAAGAATTAGGAGTATGGACATGTAAGTGTGTGAGGTGTTGACATCATCTTCCCGCTACCCAGGCTCAAAAAAGGCATTTTTAAAATACCATGGAAGATTTTGCCCTAAAAATCCACTACTAATAAGCTTTATTTTTTAGATGTGTTGTTTGTTTGAAATAAGTTTTTCCCCCTTGCTTCTGGCAGGAAGGAAGAAGGTATCCCCAGACAAGATGGCAGAGATGCAGGCGAAGATCGAGGAGGAGCGGAAGGCCCTGGAGGCCAAGCTGGACATGGAGGAGGAGGAGCGCAACAAAGCACGAGCAGAGCTGGAGAAGAGGGAGAAAGACCTACTTAAAGCACAGTGAGTCATGGCTGAGCCAGTTTTCAAAAAAGCATGCCTCTACTAGCCTCCGAAGCTCAGTCTTCTCGGTTTCTGGATCCGTGTACATAATGATTTAATGCTGCGTTTGATTCGACTCTGAATTGGGAAAAGTTAGAACCTCTAAGTTAGATTTTGGACCTCTCTGTGCTTGAGCTACAAAGTGGCTAAAGCATGTACTCGTGATGCTCTGAGCATGTACGTTGATTTGATGTCACTTACTGGACCCGGGTTTGATGAGATCTTCATGACAAGGAGTAGCAATGAGAAGGAATTCCAAGTGGAATTTTGTTTGGATTTCCATAGGGCAGAAATTCCTGCTCTCAATCTTCAGAACAAAAAGTCTTTATGGGTTTTATGTGAAGAAACTGAAAGCCAAATATATCGAACCAGACCTTGATTTTTTAAGTATGTAGGTAGGTTCTTAAGTGTTAATAGATGTATTAACATAAACGTGTAATAAGTATATGTCCTTAAATAATATTATTTGGTTTACAGGCAGGAACACCACCTCTTACTCGAGAAACTGTCGGCTTTGGAAAAGAAAGTGATCGTTGGAGGAGTTGACTTGCTGGCCAAGGCAGAGGAGCAAGAGAAGCTCCTAGAAGAATCCAACAACGAGCTGGAGGAGCGACGGAAAAGAGCCGAGCAGCTCCGCAGAGAACTAGAAGAGAAGGAGGTAGGTGTTCTGGCTTCAGTTTAAAAAAAAAGTACAAGAAGTAGAAAGCTTCAGCTTTCAGCGCTGGGAAACCCCTTCATTGTTCTACCCTGCTCAGTATTTGTGTATTCCTGTGTATTCACAATAGCAAGAGCGCTTGGACATTGAGGAAAAATACACCAGTTTGCAAGAGGAGGCCCAAGGGAAGACCAAGAAACTGAAGAAAGTCTGGACCATGTTGATGGCAGCAAAGTCAGAGGTATGCGCAAATGTCGTTTATTGAAGTTATTCGTTTCTGCTTGAGATGCAGTTTGACGTCAGAGCATTCCTGTGGTTAATGTATGTAGAATTGTTCACTTATTTGTGTGACTTAATGTGTGAACTTCTCAGTCACCAGTGGTTTTCCCTAGGTTTATAGAGGGCTTTGGTTACTGTCTGGATTCCAGGGTCTGGCGGAACTTGGGGGAACTCGTAATGTTATGTTAATGTTGGGTAAGGAGGTCTGGGGTGCACTCGCTCTTCCAGTTCATCCCATAGGCGTTCAGTCGGGGTGAAGTCAGGGCTCTGTGCAGGACACTCGAGTTCCAAGCAAGCAGCTTCCAAGCAAGCAGGTCAACATACGCTTTTCTGTTCTAGATGGCGGATCTGCAACAGGAGCATCACAGAGAGATTGAGGGCCTGCTGGAGAACATCCGCCAGCTTAGCAGAGAACTCCGCCTGCAAATGCTAATCATTGACAATTTTATCCCTCAGGAATACCAGGTATGATTACATGCAAGAGTAGATGATTGTATCGCTAGAATCTAATACATTATAAAAGGTAAAATATACAAATGTACAGTTGATTATACAGGAACTTAAAATAACTAATGTGCTAAAGTTTCTGGATTGTCCTTATCCTTATAAGATTGTTGGCACTGTATGTGTTTATTTATAAACTAAAATGGATTTTGACTCAAAGATCTAATCAATCTAAACTTTGTGTTCTCTAGGAAATGATTGAGAATTATGTACACTGGAATGAAGACATAGGGGAATGGCAACTGGTGCGTGCTCAAATTATTGTTTCCCTCCATGTGCTGTTGTCGCTATACCAAACTAAACTAACATCTCTCCTTCTATAGAAATGCGTGGCTTACACAGGAAACAACATGCGAAAACAAACTCCTGTGCCAGACAAGAAAGAAAAGGATGTAAATGGCACTCAAATTCATAATACAATCTATAATGCTCTTTATACAGTGTTACGATTAGGCTAACCGAGCGTGCTGTTTGGATTTGTTTCAGCCATTTGAAGTGGATCTGTCCCACGTGTATCTTGCGTATACAGAGGAGAGCATGCGCCAGTCCTTGATGAGGCTGGAGAGACCCAGGACTTCAAAAAGCGGCAAGGCCAGAGCCAAGACAGGACGCAGGTCAGTTTCTTTGTTTTAGAAAAGTACAAAATGACACCAAACTCTTGATCCGGTCACAGCTTCAGTAGGACCAGTAATTTCATCAACAGCAGATCCAGATTTCATCCAAATGGTGGTCTCTAATAATTCCTCTGACTAGTTCTATGGCGTGTCTGGCCTGACTTTTCCAGTTCCCTACTCGTATTTTAGTTCATGTTCAAAATCTGGTCTCATTGGGTTTCATTTTCAAAAACAAAAGAAAGACTGTGGTCCCATCCTGCCATATATAATATCTTATTAAATCTGTATATGCATTTTATTTTTTGTAGTTTAAAAAAAAAAAAAAGCTTGGATGGAAGCAGCAGAGATTGTTATATTAGTGTACATAGCTAGTAAAGTTTATTGCCATTACAAATCTATTAATATGTGCACAAGAGATGCAAGAGTTCATTTTAGAACTAAAAACCACCACAAAAGCAACGCCTACAAGCGAAGGTGGTATCCCATCGCTAAAGCTGATAAGAGATGAGAGATGAACTGTAAACGCCTTTGTTGCTTGTTAGTGTGAACTACGGTTAAGACTACCATTTTTTTAAGAGGCATTCTGCAGTATAATTGACCACATGGCCGTACTGTATGCATCACATTTAATGGATTCGGCTTTTTTAAATTAATCTATTTCTTATTTTGTAACATCACATTTGATAATGATCTGTAATTGTAATCATTTATCTCCAACTCGCAACAAAATAGCTAAAGTAATTATGATGTCATTCCAAGCATGTGCTTTACGTCTGATCTGAATCTCTTTTATAATAAAATGAAATCAAATGCATGATTAATCCACTCGCTAACATTTACTCAACGTTTGTAGGAAGCGTTCATCCAGGCCAGAGACCGCCATCGAGTCCCTGCTACAGTGATCATCATTAGTGTGTGACTGCAGGACCCAGGCCGGTCATTTGCACAAGAACGGACTGCTGTTCAGTGTGTAAAGCTGTAAACATCTGGACTAAGTATATTGAATTTTTGGTGATGAAACACAAGTATTCAGTGTACATGTGCTGGAATATTACAGTTCTTTATGCTTGTTGTAAAAACACCTATTTATTTCAGAATGCGCAATTCAGCAAATAACATCTGTTTAACTACAAAACAAAACAACGTGTTCCGTCGAGCCTCGACTGGTAGGTGGTAGATTCAGGCAGGACACGACTCCTCCAGCGTAGGATGTTACTACACTGATGCTCTAGCTGATTAGCTTGAAATCTTATGCAAGCTACTTCAGAAATGAATCACCTGCCCGATAATTTTAGCACCGGCCTTTTACAGTTCCTTTTTAGTCTTTGAACTTGATGTATGTAATGTGTACTTCTAACCTGATTCGGTGATGGGATTTGGCCTGAGAACCTGCATGCTGCTCGAACATCCTCTGTAGCGCTATATAACACTAGCTCAATGGTTTTGTTTTCATTTCATCAGCTACCACATGTGCACTGTAGTCAAAGATCAGACCTGTTTATTTGCCATACAGTTGTTTACATTTACTATGCTGTTCCATGTATACTTGTTAATTTATTAAATTATTGACCTCATATTTCACGATTCCTTTGTGTCGATTAAAAATATATGAAGAATACAGTCTGATATTATAATATTGTCTTTCTGAAAATGATTTATTAATGTTATGGGATATGGAAGTAAGTGATTGTGTTATAAACAGCATTTACCCAAAAATAAGCTCTACTTCACTGATTATGAAGGAATAATATTTATGAATCCTGATGCGTTGATGAGTAGAGTGTGATCTAAAGTGAGCAATAAAATGAATGCTAGATTTGTTTTGGACACGGTATACATTATAATCACTTTCAGACATCGTTACTATATAGAAAGCAGATTTATAGACATTTGCAGTGTCTTAATACGCCATCAGCAACTTTTCAAGGTTTTCTCAGATATTTTGAGGAACATGAAGTGAGCAGAAGCTGTGAGTGAGATTGTTAGTGGATGAGATTCAGTAAGTGAGATTGTGAGTGAGTGAGAGTGAGTGAGTGAGATTGTTAGTGGGTGAGTGAGAGAGAGAGAGATTGTGAGTAAGTGAGATTGAGTAAGTGAGATTGTTAGTGAGTGAGTGAGAGAAAGAGAGAGATTGAGTGAGTGAGTGAGATTGTGAGTGAGTGAGATTGTTAGTGAGTGAGTGAGAGAGAGATTGTGAGTGAGATTGAGTGAATGAGATTGTGAGAGAAAGAGAGATTGTGAGTGAGTGAGTGAGATTGAGTGAGTGAGATTGTTAGTGAGAGATTGTGAGTGAGTGAGTGTGAGAAAGAGAGAGATTGTGAGTGAGTGAATTAGATTGAGTGAGTGAGATTGTGAGTGAGTGAGATTGTTAGTGAGTGAGTGAGAGAGAGATTGTGAGTGAGATTGAGTGAATGAGATTGTGAGAGAAAGAGAGATTGTGAGTGAGTGAGTGAGATTGAGTGAGTGAGATTGTTAGTGAGTGAGTGTGAGAGAGAGATTGTGAGTGAGTGAATTAGATTGAGTGAGTGAGATTGTGAGTGAGTGAGAGAGAGAGAGATTGTGAGTGAGTGAGTGAGATTGTTAGTGAGTGAGTGAGTGAGTGAGAGAAAGAGAGATTGTGAGTGAGTGAGATTGTGAGTGAGTGAGTGAGATTGAGTGAGTGAGTGAGTGAGAGAAAGAGAAAGATTGTTTGTGAGTGAGTGAGTGAGATTGTAAGTGAGTGTGTTTGTGAGTCTCTTCAAGTAAGAGGGTAGTATTTACCAGGGTGATTGGTCTGACATTCTCATGAGTTCATCTTTAATGATCTTTTTTTTTTTTTTTTTTTAACAATGCCTTAATACATCATCAGTAAACTAGCTAAACGCATCATTGACATGTTGCATGAACGTTTTCAAGGCTTTTCAATATATTTTGGAGAACATGAAGTAAGTGAGCAGTAGCAGGATTGTAGAGTTACAAAACTGCAGTGTTGTAACTTCATGCAAGAACTCATGAAGATCATGAGAGATGAAAATCAGTGGGTGTGAGATAATGAGTGTAGGGAAGAGAGTGTGTGTGTGTGTGTGAGAGAGAGAGATGGTAGTATTTACCAAGTTGGTTGATAACATTCACACATATTTAATGAGTTCATTTTCTGTGTTCTTGAACAAGAAGAGAAACTGATCATTACTTGTCTCTGTTGTGCTGCAGATTTGCACAATCTTCCTCTGGCTCTAGCTGTGAAGTGAAACTAAAGCAAGGAGATGAGATAAATAAGTTAAAAATAGATTTAAGATTATAGTGACAATAATGTCAGAATCCATGAGAGCATAGATGAAGGAGAGTTTAAATGGGTTTACACTGGGTTTTTTTTAATCATCAACATGGCAGTACTCTGAGATCCAGTGTGTTAGGAGTTAATATACGATGTGAGATGATGAATGTGTGTATGCCCACTGTTGATGATTTGAAAATCAAAGTCATAGAGCAAAGCAAACTGGATTTTATAAAACATTGCTTTAGTTAGAAATATCAGGCGTTACTTTTCCCTTCCTTAAGCTGATTAATTTTTATAGTAACTGAGTGTTTTTTATTCTTCTTATATATACTACAGCAATGCATTCAATTACATCATACTTTTATCTATTTATAGATTCATTTGATGTGGAAATTGTGTTACTTCCTGTTATCGCTTATAATATATACCATGTTACATCAGCCTCTCTTTTCTCCGGAAAGTAATAAAGAAAAACATTTTGCCTATTATGTTACAGAGAAACCTGAAAAGTATAAATCCTGAATACCTTCCTGTGTCTGTCGGAGACACTGTCAATAAATGTTCGATGATTTCTTGTAGAAAGCGTCACCATTTGAGCGATTAGACATTTTCTTTCAAATCTGTTTATTGTTAGATTTAGATTGTGCATCACTTATTTCTTCCTGACCAGTAAAGATCCTTGCTGCATTTATCAACTCTTAACAGATCAGATGCTGGAATTAGTCTTGCTTGTAAATCCATTCATCCATTTTCTGTAGCAATTATCCTATGCAGAGTCACAGAGAAGATGTGGTCTATTTCAGGGGACTCTTGGCACATGGCTGGAGGACACAATGGAGGGGGTGCCAACCCATTACAGGGCACAATCCAACACAACAGAAAATTTAGAGATGCCAATCACCCTACAATTCGTGTCTTTGGACTGTGGATGCAAACTCCATGCACATAGGGCACAAGCATGGATTGATCAACCAAACCTGGAGGTACAAGACATGCCCCCAACTTTTAAATGAAAAGCAGTATAAAACACTTAAAAGCCAGAAGAACGCATTGTCATATTAAATGGACAAAAACCAAACCGATATACAAATGGATGACAGATTAGTGGTACAGTAAAACAACATAAAGTTTGTCCACAAAACCAGCTTCAGTGCAAAATCATGTCTCTGAAATCTTACTGGAGCAATCTTATAAATCACCAATCACCAATCTTATAAAAGATCTTCCCTTGTTTGGTGTCCCTCAGTCGTGTTGCTCCAAAATCTCCCATCGGTGCTCAGTCGAGACGTGTAAAAATCACTGAAATTCAGCTTCAAATATGTGGGACTAGCTCCAAATGGGCTAGCATGGCAACGTACGATAACTTCATTCAACTAGCACTGAAGTCAATAAACCATGAGCTTTTGTTAAATGCCTCTGGGGGTGTGGCCATGTATTTGAGGGCGTGGTCACCCTGGAAGGTCAGTCCCATCATGATGGAATTGTTTTGTTTGATTTGCAGTGAGCAGTGAGGAGATGAATGGACCCAACCCAACCCATACCACAGAATAATTAGTAATACTAATTTTTTGAAATTGTGTAAACAGTGTGATAAATTTGAAGCCCCTTGCTTGCCGTGTGTATCGTAAGCTAGGTAGTGTACTGTTTGCTTGGAAAAAAACACATGATGACTGCAATTGAAGGGAAACAACAACAAAATTCATTCCGTTTGACATAAATATTTTATTAATAAATATTCCAACAATGTAAAAATAAATTAATAATAAAGAAACATCTCATAAATAATGTCTGATATGAAGATAGAAACTGATCAATATTACAATGATTAAAAAAAATAATAAAAAAATCAGCGACAACGATTGTGATGATTTGTGAGCTCCTTCTGGCCACAGCTCTTTATTTGATACAAAAGCTGGTGAAGTTGAATTAATTCTTGCTGGTCTCTTTTTGTGCAGTTCTGCAGATGAAACATACAGAGACACATTAGAGTTGCTGTGCATCTATAGTCAAACGGTTTAATTCTTTTTGTAGTTGCATTTAATCGTATGGTTTGTCTTTTTTTTCTTCTTTCAGCTATACACGGTTGTTCCCTTACATCCTCTTAAAGCAGAAAAAGTGGGATTAGTGGACTTCATGCTCATCGAATGACTCTGTTCATTTAGCTAAGCTATCTGGATTGTGCTCGAAAGAATTCTGACCAATCAGAATTGAGGATTTAACAGCACTGTGGTATAAAAGAGTTTATTGTAATTTCAAAATCAGTCACTTACAGATGAGTAAGCAAGAAGTATCCTAGGCAGCTTCCAGTTTATACTCTCTAGTCCGAGGAACGATGAGTTGTAAGCTGAGAGAACATTCCCAGCTTGGCAGAGTGTCATCTTCTGGATTACACATAGAAAAGGGTTAACATCCTTCAGATTCTATATCGTCAATATACTTTTAATGCTATGTCCATGAATTATTACTGTTGATGTTTACTTACATTGCATCCTTCATTTAGAAATACATTTTGAACTTTTTTCTGAAGTATCTGATAAAAAAAAAAACACAAAAACAAGTTTTTTTAGATTAAGTTTAAAATCACTGCTGGTTTGCAATTTTCTCTATTTATATCGTTAATATTAATCTTACCTTCATGTTTGTGAGGTTTTTCAAGCGATTCACTTGATCGACGACGTTTCGTAAAAGTTGAACAGTTTCTCGATTTTTCTGCTCGCATTTATGCTCGGTGGAGCTGACTGACTTTCCATTTTTAGAGTGATGTTTAGATGTTGCATGAGGTGCTGCAGTAACCATCGCAGCAGACAGGAAGAGAAATATGAAGACGTTCATGTCGTTGTCACTGGTTTCGGTCTAGTAGCCTGTTTGAGTTCACTACTATCAGAGTACTATCTGTGCTCTGTGTCTTCTATACCTCCTCTTTTATAGCGCTGAGAGCGAGAGGATGTGACTGTATGCATTACGTGGCTGGGAAACCCTTCTGATATCCTGATTAAGGTGTTGATGTCATACAGAACTCAAATCACACTGCTTGATATTTTTTTTTAGGTCAAGATTTTGTGAAGTTGCATATAGAGTACTTGTTGTCTATTATTAACAATTAATGTATTTAACCCTTGTGTGATGGTCGTATTTTTGTGTTCGTGGGTCTGGTGGACCTGCTGTATTTTTGGGTTTTTAATTCAACACAATCAAAAATGTTTTGTTAAAATACTCTACAGATGTTTACTTACTTCATCTCAATTGCAAGCAATATAAACAGCATATATGGTTAATATTTGCCCTTTACCTTTATTACATCACATTTTTTTAATTAAAGTGCTACTCGTTTTTTGTTGTTTTTTTAATAAAATGTAATAAAAAAAAAAGAAAATCACATTTAGTCAAGTTATGTGTGGAAAAAATCAACACATTTACAAGGAAGCAAAGTTTTTCAAAACGATTGATATTTATGAATATGGGTCACACAGACCTGAACAACATACAAGGGTTAATTCTGCTGACTCACCAGTAACGTAGTTGCTTTATTAAGGTAGAATCCAGTCAAACCTTTTTTAACTTTCCGCCAACTCAAGTCACGAAGCCTCCGACTTGCTCATTAGGGATAATTGTTAGAGTAACTTCATTTGAAAAGTTAAACTTTTATTTTGTATTCTGTTTCTATACTTATACAAAGCTGCTTGGAGACAATGTGTATCATTAAAGGCGCTATACAAATAAATTTAACCGAATTGAAAATATAATTTTATTGTCATTTTACACCATATACGGCTGGTGCTGTACACAATAAAATGAAGCAAGGTGTCTACAGGACCCTGGTGCTACATAAAACACAGAACTAAATAAAACAACAAAGAGCTAAGAGCACAGTTTTACATAAAGTGCATGTAAAACAGCACAAGACGGACAATACAATACAATACACTATTGTACAGACCATTATTCAGTTTCGAAAGGTAAAGGTAAAGGTCCTCCAGGTGTAAACAATGACAGTGAGCAGCTTTGACAAACTGAGTGTGTTTATGTGTCTTGGTGTTAGTCCCGTTTCTGGGAATTGATGAATCTGATGACTTGTGGGAAGAAACTTGTGTGTTACACAGACTGGTTGTGAGATGCTGAATGCTTCTGTACCTTTTTACAGACAGCAGGATGGTGAAGAGTGTGCACGAGACATGTAGGGTCATCCACAATACCGCTGACTTTGAGGATGAAGCGTTAATGTCTGTAATTAAGAGAATAGAAACTTTTAGTAGTCCTCAGTATCCTCTGCAGGTTCTTGCGGTCTCAGACGGTGCAAATACAAAACCAGGCAGTGAAGCAGCTGCTCAAGATTCTCTTGAGAGTCCCTGAGGAAAAAGTGGTCAGGACAGGGGGTTGGAAATAGACTTTCCTCAGCCTTCACTGAAAGTAAAGATGCTGCTGAGATTTTTTGGTGATCAGCAATATCAGGGATGTGGTAGCCTAGTGGTTAAGGTGTTGGACTACCAATCAGAAGGTTGTGAGTTTGATTCCTACGTCCACCAAGCTGCCACTGCTGGGCCCCTGAGCAAGGCCCTTAATCATAAATTGCTCAGTTGTATGAAAATGAGATAAGTATATCTAAATGAGATAAATGTAAGTCGCTCTAGACAAGGGCGTGTGCTAAATTCTGTAAATGTAGAAATGTAATATACTGTAAATTAGAATGACTGGATGGATGTATCGTAGGCAGACTTGCTTATCAACATGTACTATGATAGCAGGAGAGTTGAGCATTCATTTACTCAATTATTCTCTTTAGGCACTTTGTCCTGCAGTGGATACACAGCCACAGGGACACAGGGAGGGAATACACTATAGAATCGATCCAGCTTGTCACACACAGCTGGGTATGTAACTGAATCTTAAAAACATGCTTGAAATGAACAGATAAGTTAATATGATCACAAGGTCAGGTGTTAAATGTACCATATCATAGCTGGCCCTGTGCTCTGACTTCCTTATAAGTTGGGATGTGTGAAGAAAAGTATTTCACTGTACTGTAGGATATATCGCAAATAAACAGAACTATTAAATGGATAAAATACAGATACAAACAGCAGGTGATATTTTTTTTCCTGGACACTTCAGTAGAGGTTTTTGGGATCAGAAAAAGACAACAGTCCAGCACACATCTTCAGTGGAGATGGTTATGAACTCAAGTAGAGTAACTGAGTTTGAGGAACCTTCACACCATATTTTCCTCTAGTGTCATTTTTATCTCTGGGGATTTCCATTCTTAGAGATAAAGCCCAAAACATTCTGCTGTTGGTCATGCCCTTTTCTATGAATATGAATCGAGACTGATATTTGCCACGTTAAGCATTATGATGCGTCCCACTGCACACTCATTCACACACTAATTTATACCTGGGGCAAATTTGCTTAGCCAGTCCACTTAAGGTAGGATCGCCTGGAGGAACCCCATGGAAGATTTACAACAGGATTTACATAATAACCAGTAACTCTTATGTTAGCAGATTTTACTGTCCTACAGTTAACTCCCTTGAGTGGAAGCTGCGATATCTAAACTTTAACTGACTGAATCATTTCAAGACATGAAAACAATGGCTGCACTAACTCAGTAAGTGCAACAGGTTTGTGTCTTGCTATAAGCAGAATAATGGGCCTGATCAGGCAATCTGGGAGGATTTTTAAAACAGATATTCAAACAGGAAGCAAATGAGTGATGTGTTATGCAGTCAAATGGTGCCCCCTTGTGTTGTGAAAAGAATAGGGACTAAATTCTGTAAATAACTGGTTATGGTGACATGTACTCCGTCCAGGGTGTATCCTGCCTTGATGCCCGATGACATCTGAGATAGGCACAGGCTCCCCGTGACCCGAGGTAGTTCGGATTAATGAGTGAATGAATGAATGGTGACATGTTCCTATCTATCATGGGGGAGAAAACACTGAAATTCAAAAGGATTTTATCAAGTTGTCCATGTCCTTGTTCCTTTCTTCCAATGTTATTCAAATGGGAAAAAAAGACTCAAAGTTTCTGGTCCATATCATCCTCAGGGAGTTTGCTTGTGTGTAACTCTTGCCTCAGTCTTGCTCTTGCTATAAGTAATAAATAGAATGTATTTTTAGTTTAGTTAATTTTAGAATATATTTTTAGTTTAGTTAATTTTGCATTCAAGTTCCTGGGCTCTACCATCTCCCAGGACCTGAAGTAGTGGGAAATGCACATCAGCACCATTGTAAAAAAAAAAAAAAAAAAAAAAGAAAGGCCCAACAAAGGATGTACTTCCTTAGCCAATTGAGGTTTAACCTGCCACAGGAGCTGTTAAACCAGTTCTACTCAGCCTTCATCGAGTCTGTTCTGTGCACATCAATAAGTGCCTAGTTTGGCTCAGCAAAATAATCAGACATCAGAAAACTACCGAGAACGGTTCGGACTGCTGGAAAGATTATTGGTGTTCACCCTTCAAGAACTGTGTATGTTCAGATTGAGAAAAAGAGCTCAGAAAATCACATCCAAGTCATATACTTTTACTATCTGGCTGGTGCTACAGAGCCCCAAATACCAGCACAACCAGTTTTTTCCCCCAGTCAATCTTCCTTATTAACAGTTCTCCCATTACTCTATAACAACGTGCAATAATCTTACATTTACAGCATTTGGCAGACGACCTTTTCCAGAGCAACTCACATTATCTACTTACATTATTTATTCTAGCAATTGAAGGTTAAGGGCTTTGCTCAGGGCCCCAACAGTGGCAGTTTGGTGGACCTGGATTTGAACTTACAACCTTGGGGTGTGTGGTAGCCAACACCTTAACCACTAGGCTACCAAACACCCCACCTTATCATGTTACCACCACCATCCTAGTACATCCCTGCATTTCATTCTCTCTCTTCCATTCTATCATCTATATCACAATTGTAAATACAATTTATTTAGTTTTTTAATTTATTCTTAAATTTTATTTTCTCTATTTGCATTTACATAAGTGTACTTCCTTTAGTTCTGATTCTGATTAACATTCTGAAATATTATGAATACTGACAAGAAAAGGAAACCGAACTTTCTGAAATTCTTTCTTATAGTAAAGAAAATGTCAAATTTTCACATGTAAATGGTATTGAATTAAAAAAACCAACTATATAAAAAAATCTACATCATGCAAAATGCTGTGAAGTGCTTTTTGTCTCTGTATCATAAAGATAGAATAAAAATAGTTACAATAAAAATAATAGAATTACATTCGCAAGCAAAGAGGGAAAAATATTTAGGAAAGATAAATATACAGTATATTAATATGGCTCAGTGAAAAAACAATATGACTGTTGGTGCATTCATTCATTCATTCATTCATTCATTTTCTACGGCTTATCCGAACTTCTTGGGTCATGGGGAGCCTGTGCCTATCTCAGGCATCATCGGGCATCAAGGCAAGATACACCCTGAACGGAGTGCCAACCCATCGCAGGGCACACACACTCTCATTCACTCACGCAATCACACACTACGGACAATTTTCCAGTGATGCCAATCAACCTACCATGCATGTCTTTGGACCAGGGGAGGAAACAGGAGAACCCAGAGGAAACCCTCGAGGCACGGGGAGAACATGCAAACTCCACACACACAAGGCGGAGGCGGGAATCAAACCCCCAACCCTGGAGGTATGAGGCAAACGTGCTAACCACTAAGCCACCGTAACCCCCCTGTTGGAGCAGATGTGCACAATTGTATACAGTTTTAGAGCAATGTACAGGGTAATGTGAGGTAATGTTATGTCCAAAATTCCAAGCTTTAGTCTTATGTATTAGTCCCATGTGTTGTCTTGGTTTGGCCAGCACACATCACATACAGTAGATCAGCACAAAACAGACACTCCCTTTAATGTGAAGCTTCTGTAGGTTACAAAACAAGACTTGAGCATTCACACACTTCTTGCTGTGATGAGTGTGTGAGTCCAAGCGGAGTAGGTCAGGTTCTGCAGAATTGTTTTGTCATACTGTACATCTTTCTGAATTTGCCAGAGCTTTCTGAAAATATTCAAACACCTCTGCCAAAACTTTCTGTCCTGCTTATCCCTGAGCAGCTGGACTGGGTGACTGAGCAGGTCATTCTATTACACACGTCACTACTTTCAGATATCTTTTGTTCATCTTTCAGTTGGGTTTGTGGTCTTTAGAAATCCAGCTTTCGTCTGTACATGGAATTCTTGTGTTTAAGGCAGAGAGAAAAATCTACTGAGTCTACCACTATCTGGGAAAATGCTGTGCCAAGCAGCAGTGGGGGTAAAAAAGTTCATGAGGTTTGTGTAAAGGGTTAGGCACAAATTATGTGGTGTTAGTTGTAAACATACTCAACAGAGAGATCCAGACAATTTTCACTACCTGCTATAATTCAATTCAATTCAATTCAATTCAATTCAATTCAATTCAATTCAAGTTTATTTGTATAGCGCTTTTTACAATGGGCTTCGTCTCAAAGCAGCTTTACAGAACATAAACATAGAACAGAAGTTAAACATAAGGAGAAAAGATATATATATATATATATATATATATATATATATATATATATATATATATATATATATATATATATATAAGGTCTTGAAAATGTGACTAATACCATTAGCAAGGGAAACTATGCTGAGTCACTGCTTATCTTCAAAGGAACAAAGAAGACCCACCTCTTATCAAGTGTTGCGCTGTTTGTACTGTTTTAATTTTAACTAGAAATTTAAACCTAGCATGAGAAAGTTTTGTTGGAAAGCACCTTTGTAAATTTCTCTGTCTTGTGTGTTTACTCTAAAAATAATGATGAGTTCAGGATCCATTTTTAGAGACAAATTTAGAAGTAGAAGATGCATTTTTTTCCCTTTCTTGTAGAAATAGCAATGGAAGATATGTAGATCTGTTATATATGAAAAAAAAAAAGGTTTAATTCATGGTCTGTAGAAAGTGGCTGAGAAAACACGTGTAAAACTGACTTCAGGTTCAGAATGCTTGCTCGTGTTTGGAGGGCCGTCTGTCGGTCATTTTACAGACACCTTACAATATAAGCCACTGTAGATTCTCAAGGTGGTGTTTTAGAAAATTGTTGGAAATGAGGGAGCAGGCTCAAGAATGAAACAAACAAACAAACAAACAAACAAACTAACTTTTAGAGCCTGAAGATGAGGTACCTGTCAGTCCAAGGTGACATGCTTCAGCCCATAAAGTCTGCACCATTTAGATTTATACACATTGAGATTTTTCACCAACCAAATGTGTGTAATCTGATTGACCTTGACCTTCTTTGGATCGGTTCAAAAGCCTAATCAGCTGATTCGCTGGTCACGATGATAATTTCATAGAAAATCCATCAAAATCCAGCGTTTCTTGAGACAAAGTGCTAAAGAAAATCTCACGCTGATACACGGACAACCCTAAAACAAAATGTCTCCACCATCTAGTGGCAAAAGCATTAAAAACCTTTGACAGAAAGTGATCTGTGGTGGTTTTGATCAAATGAGCGCTAAGTTACCCATGTACAGCAAGCCAGTGTAGCTAGGTCAATCCACCACAAAACCTCAACAGCAGGATGTTACTAAGATGTGTTTGTCATCTGGTTATGAATCACTAACAAATTCTACAATAATGTTTCCCATGACCGGTGTTTTTCACTGTGTGTTCATCAACTTTAAAAATGTCTAACACTAATCACACGTTTCTGGACAAGATTTTTTTATTGACACACAACAGTGTCATGTCCAGCTTGAATAACAAGGAACAGCTTCACCACCAAGAGATTATTTTCCTCACAGAAAAAAACGTTTCATTATTGTATTTAAAAGTCTGTATACTGTTTATTAATATAGAAATGATAATGTAATAGTGAAGTAAGAGATAAAACGCAGCAGACAGTGCAGTTATACAACAGTAATCCACCCTGGTGTTGTGTGAAACAGCTCAGCATAAAGGTGGAGGATTAGTTTTATATTATCACACAGTTTTGATTATTTTATTCTAATTTGCCAGTGATGAAAATCAAATAATGAAAGTTTCATTTATTAATGAACTACATAAGCTAGATCAGCATGTATATATAAAATACATTACACGTATGCCCTTAGTAGTATTATAGATATTTTTGTTTGTGTTTTTTTTTTCTTCTTGACTTTTTCACAGTTTCTCTCACAGGTAATCAATGACACTGTAATTAATATAACCTGGAGGGTTTCCGACACAAGAATTTTATCATTGAGCTCTGAATTACTTAAAATTAGGTTATACTTAAATATAATTTTATAGTTAATAATAAGAAAATATCATTTAACTGAGGATCATTTACAGCTGCTGTTGATGGCCCTACATGGACAAGTTTTTTAGGACATTTCTGTAGATAGCACTACATGGATTTGATAAAGAATACTGTTGATGGTTTCTCTTGGACAGACTATTTACTAAATACTTGCTAAAAATTGTGTCAACTAAAGAATTACTGCAATGATGCAATTATAGGTAAGGCCATTTAATAAAAGAATAAAAGACAAACAGTAACAAAATTTTAATGCAAAGGCAAAAAGATGATGGGATGGAGTCAAGGGCCCCTAAGTACCCATGAACCAACCTCAGCTCATCTGTCTTCCCAAAATTCAACCACCCTTGATTCGTTTGTCAATACAGAAGGGTCCGATACACGTGGGGCTGGGATTGCATACATGGGGCTGTCTAAGGTCTTTGTTTACCAGGCACACCCTGTTATCCAGCTGGTATTGGTGGACAGGCCCACAACATTGGCCTTCCTGTGCTTTGTGGGTCTGAACAGAACGATTGAGCCTCTGGTGAGTGGCCTACCACATCTGTTCTCTGCTCTTGAACCATTCATTGAGGGCTGGTAGCCAAGCACACGCTTGGCATAAGCTGTGGCACAAAAAGATTTGGGTGAATTTGGGGCATGACAGGAACAAAATATCTGTTGGGAGGCCAGGAGGGAGGCACTGGTTGTTTGAAGGTGCACTCTATGGCCTGAGAGAGCTGCCATTGGATGTCTTCTACCATACATGCTGTCAGGAAAATGAACACATCTGTGTTAGTCTGGGGTTAAACTAAATGGATACATAGTGTTTTAGCATTTTCGGACCTGGAGGAAGTGCTAGAGAGCTCATATGGCATGAAAAAGTCACTTATAAAGTCCACAAAATGTACTTGCCCTGGTGTATTAGAACATGTCTGACTTAACAGACCAATAAAAAACAGTACATGGCACACACAGTCATGTCAGCAGCATAGCGTTCATGTTGGCATTAAAGTGAACAGGCTTAATGATAGTGCATCAGAATCTGACATTGTGGTTTCAAGACTGTTATTCTGGTCCAGAAAATAGGCATAATCTTGGAGCAAAAAGAAATGTCATGAGAAGTGAAAAAACTGTTTTATGAAATCAATGAAGTGCTTATAATGCTAACACTTCAGTACAAAGAGTATGTATTGAAAAAGGAAGACCCTTAAAAGGCTACTGTACTGAGCCACAACCTTGTGATTAGGATGTCATCGTTTTCAGTTATGTGAAGGCGTCCTTATCATTTTCTTCCATCTTTGCTTCTCTTCTGCACATAGCTGTGGCTGCTGATAACTAGATGACACGAGGCAATGTCGCTGTAAGTGATCTTCAGTTTATTAGATGCCTGACTCTACTAGTGCAGCATGGAACTTACAAACAAAATATCAAACCACTTCTTGTTGTACATATGGCCATCTGTTACTGAGTGTGTGGAGTTCCCTGGTTTCCTTCCACCTCCCAAATATATCCAGGTGGATAAATGAAAGGATTACTAAAAACGAATAAATAATTAAGTGAGAATAATATCCAAGTATAAAGACAGATTTCCCATAAAATCTTTATCAACTCTTTATCCATCAGAATATTATACATGGTGATGTGAAGTTGAAGCACTGTTGTTTCAGCCAATTTTGTGGTTGAAACTTCATCATCGATCATTTGAAGACTTTTGCAAGAAGAAATTAGTGTTGGGTCTCTGGTGAACTCAAATTTTTTTGCTGACCCATTAGTTCCTTGGGAGCAGACTGTTGTAGAAAGGACATTATATACATTTACCTTATTTACTGTCCAGTGTCACCCAAATGAGGATGGGTTTATATATTCTCAGAGAGATTTTCCTTGCCACCGTTGCCTCCGGCCTGCTCATTAGGGATGGATTTTAGAGATTAATAGTAACTTAATGTTTAACTTTAAATTGATTCTGTTTCTGCACTCCTGTAAAGCTGCTTTGAGAACATGTGAATTGTGAAAATCACTATACAAAGAAAGGAATTGAACTGAATTGAATTCAGTTTCTCTCTGACAGTAATCTGCTAGAATCTTGATATCAAGATATCAGGATGGTTTCCCACACAAGAGGTAAGTTGTGATGTCACATCCTTGACAGACCTGTAGACAGACCTGTAGCACTGGACCCAATCTGAAATCTGCCATAGCATCAGCACCATGAAGATCTTCTTGCTGGTTCTTCTGATCAGTGGTTACTTCTGCAAAAGTTCTTCTGCAGGGGTTGCTGTATATCGAGAGGAGATATGTAAAGTTCAGAAGGTTCTTTTAAAAGAAATCATAGAAGATGTGAATAAGATGAAAGAAAAGCAGGTAAGAAATACTCATTGTGTTGTATTTCCAGTAATGGTTCTATTTTCATTGCTGAAAGGTTTAAACATGACTACAAACCTGCAATAATGTCACTGATCTAACAATCATCTATCACTTTTAACCCCAGATTTCTCTGCCTGTTGACAACGTGATAACACCCAAACACTGCACTGTAAGTTACAGTTTAATTTATATATTTATTTTTGTCATTCATTTTTGCTTTGACAAAGAAACGGTTTATATCTAGAAAATCAAATAAAAACTTTAAATGTTATGTATTTGTATTTCTGTGGTTATATCTAACTCTGTACTATATTCTAGCTTGAAAACTTCTGCAAGGCAGGGGAAGTTCTGTCCAAATATAAAGCAGAGCAGCTTGGACTAAAGGAAAAAGACTGGAGGCTTCCCTTGACACTTTTAGCCTACACCAGGGTGAGTAACTGTGATTTGAATGTCTTTTGTGATTGTCTAAAACAGTCGAGATGTCGTTATTATTGCTGCAGACACCATGCAATCTAATATCAGACTGGAATATTAGCGTATGTTACATAATGTAATATAATTTAATGCCATTGTATGTTTGATCATGTAGCATTCACATCCTAATCTCAAACCTGTCATAATGTGTACAGCTGAATCACACATGATAAGACATACAACAGATCTTACTTTGATAACTCTTCTTACCATTTTACTGTCACTGTATTTGTTCCTCACAGAAAACTACCTGCACGGTCTCACCAATGGCTGAGCAAGTTGAATTTCATGAACTCCTGCACAACATAAAATCTTGCGCTTTAATGGTGTACAAAACTGCATGTGTTTAAAAGATGTCCGTAAAAAAACCTTAAGATGTTTATACTGTTTATTGTTATAAACTGTTGATGGTCTGTTATTTCTTAATGATAGGGACATACAAGTTCTAATGTTCCATATTAAATTCTTATTAATAAAGGTTTGTTGAACATAAAGTTGTTTCTGTTCTTTTTTTCCTTTTTCTTTTTCATAATACTGTTTTATTATAAGATAATAAATTAGTCAGGGATCCAAATACTTATAAAATACACAGTCTCTCTGGTGCTGGGCATATACATCTAAACTTCTGCTAATAAAAAGTTATATAATAAGTTGATAAGATAAGAATAAGATGATTTTAATTGATTAAATTAGGATATTTTACTGACAGTATATAATAGATTAGAAAACAGATCAATTAATCTAAAGTTTGAACAATTTTGCTACAAGTAGTATTGTAATCTTATAACCTCTGGGTATTTAAGATTCATGGTTTTTCTATCTGTTTTGAGTTTGCAGATCTGAGTGCAGGTGGAATATTTACTGTATTGTATTGCATATATAATACAATAGCAATATAATATAATTATATTATAATATAATAGCTATATTGTATCGAATGAGTGTCAGGGGAGAGTAATGCAGGTGTGGAAATGACTGTTTATCAGAGCTATAACACGATGATAACAGATGATAAGCTGATCTAGCTGTGTAGTTCATTAATAAATGAAACTTATTTGATTTTCATCACTGGCAAATTAGAATAAAATAACTCTCCCACAACATGATTTTGAGCAATTATTAAATTAATAACAAAAAATGAATATGCAAACAATAATGTATACCTTCTGATCAATCAGACTCAAGAATTCCACCATTTACATTTAAATTTACAACATTGTACAAAAGTGCTTTTAAGTCTCTATCATTGTATGAGCCTAAATCACTGTCCAAAGATTACAATACAATACACACATACAATAAACAGGGGAGAAATTGCTAGTTGAAGTATTTCATGAAGAAGTAGCTCTTTAACCGTCGTTTGACTCAGCTGTCTGGAACCCTAGGGGAAGTTCATTCCACCATCTTGGTGCCAGAACAGAAAAGAGTCTTGTTGTATACTTAACTCTTACCCTGAGAGATGGTGCGAGGTGCAGTGCGTGGAGTGATGAGGACTTTGATGTAAGAGGGAGTTGGTAAGAAGGAGCTGCTCCACCAGCTGTTGTGTAAATTCAAATACCTCACTCACATCGCAAAGCTATGTTTATTGCTACAGAGCTCATGTCCACTTTTTCTCCCATTTTTTTTTATGTTTTTCTTGACTCAGCCATTTTGTTGCTTGTTTCATGATTAGTCTGGCCTGTTCGAAGTTTGTCTACTTAAACCCTTGTGTGTCTTGTGTTCACCATTAAACACTCGTTCCATTCACGCTAAGCACTTGTCGATACTGAGCATTTTGTTCTTGTCCGTAGTTTCCAGCTGTTTTGCTCTTGCCTGCTCTTGTTTAGTCTGTTTATTAATTGCCTGAATTCTTGTTTCACGTTTGTTTCATGACTGTCTCACATATATATTATACAATATATTTATAATATAATTATATTTTATTGCTATTGTATTATACAGTATATGCAATACAATACAGTAAATATTCCACCTGCACTCAGATCTGCAAACTCAAAAAAGATGGAAAAACCATGAATCTGAAATACCCAGGGGTTATAAGATTACAATACTACTTGTAGCAAAATTGTTCAAACTAAAAACCATCTTATTCTTATCTTATTAACTTATTATATAACTTTCTATTAGCAGAAGTTTTGATGTACCAGCCTGGTATGCCCGGCACCAGTGAGACTGTGTATTTTATAAGTATTTCGATCCCTGACTAATTTATCATCTTCTAATAAAACAGTATTATGAAAAAGAAAAAGGAAAAAAAGAACAGAAACAACTTTATGTTCAACAAACCTTTATTAATAAGAATTTAATATGGAACATTAGAACTTGTATGTCCCTATCATTAAGCAATAACAGACCATCAACTGTTTATAACAATAAAAAAGTATAAAAAATACATCTTAAGGTTTTCCGGACATCTTTTAAACACACTGATTTTTGAACTTCATTCTAGCACACTGTATTATGTTGAGCAGGAGTTCATGAAATTCAACTTGCTCAGCCATTGGTGAGACCGTGCAGGTAGTTTTCTGTGAGGAACAAATACAGTGAGAGTAAAATGGTAAGAAGAGTTATCAAAGTAATATCTGTTGTATGTCTTATCATGTGTGATTCAGCTGCACACATTATGACTGGTTTGAGATTAGGATGTGAATGCTACATGATCAAACATGCAATAGAATTTAATTATATTACATTATGTAACATACGATAATATTCCAGTCTGATATTAGATTGCATGGTGTCTGCAGCAATAATAACGACATCTCGACTGTTTTAGACAATCACAAAAGACTTTCACATCACAGTTACTCACCCTGGTGAGGGATATAAGTGTCCTGGGCAGCCTCCAGTCTTTTTCCTTTAGTCCAAGCTGCTCTGCTTTATATTTGGACAGAACTTCCCCTGCCTTGCAGAAGTTTTCAAGCTAGAATATAGTACAGAGTTAGATATAACCACAGAAATACAAATACATAACATTTAAAGTTTTTATTTGATTTTCTAGATATAAACCGTTTCTTTGTCAAAGCAAAAATCAATGACAATATATATATATATATATATATATATATATATATATATATATATATATATATATATATATATATATATGTAAATTAAACAGTAACTTACAGTGCAGTGATTGTGTGGTATCACATTGTCAACAAAAAGCGGAGAAATCTGGGGTTAAAAGTGATAGATGATTGTTAGATCAGTGACATTATTGCAGGTTTGTAGTCATGTTTAAACCTTTCAGCAATGAAAATAGAACCATTACTGGAAATACAATACAATGAGTATTTCTTACCTGCTTTTCTTTCATCTTATTCACATCTTCTATGATTTCTTTTAAAAGAACGGTCTGAACTTTACATATCTCCTCTTGAGATACAGTAACCCCTGCAGAAGAACCTTTGCAGAAGTAACCACTGATCAGAAGAACCAGCAAGAAGATCTTCATGGTGCTGATGCTATGGCAGATTTCAGATAAGTGGGTCCAATGCTACAGGTCTGTCTTGTATATCCCACTCTTCTTATAGAGCTGATCAAGGATGTGACATCACAACTTACCTCTTGTGTGGGAAACCGTCCTGATATCTTGATATCAAGATGCTAGCGATTACTGTCAGAGAGAAACTGAATTGAATTCAGTTCAATTCCTTTTCTTTGTATAGTGATTTTCACAATTCACATGGTCTCAAAGCAGCTTTACAGGAGTGCAGAAACAGTAAATTTAGTTAAACATTAAGTTACTATTAATCTTTTAAATCCATCCCTGATGAGCAGGCCGGAGACAACGGTGGCAAGGAAAATCTCTCTGAGAATATATAAACCCATCCTCATTTGGGTGACACTGGACAGTAAATAAGGTAAATGTATATAATGTCCTTTCTACAACAGTCTGCTCCCAAGGAACTAATGGGTCAGCAAAAAAATTCGAGTTCACCAGAGACCCAACACTAATTTCTTCTTGCAAAAGTCTTCAAATGATCGATGATGAAGTTTCAACCCAAAATTGGCTTAAGCAACAGTGCTTAAGAGTTACGTAGAGTCACAGATGGCCATATTCACAACAACAAGTGGTTTGATATTTTGTTTGTAAGTTCCATGCTGCACTAGTAGAGTCAGGCATCTAATAAACTGAAGATCACTTACAGCGACATTACCTCGTGTCATCTAGTTATCAGCAGCCACAGCTATGTGCAGCAGAGAAGCAAAGATGGAAGAAAATGATAAGGAAGCCTTCACATAACTGAAAACGATGACATCCTAATCACAAGGTTGTGGCTCAGTACAGTAGCCTTTACAGGTGTTCCTTTTACAATACATACTCTTTGTACTGAAGTGTTAGCATTATAACCACATCATTGATTTCATAAAACAGTTTTTCAATGCTCACTGCAGTGACATTTCTTTTTGCTCCAAGATTATGCCTATTTTCTGGACCAGAATAACAGTCTTGAAACCACAATGTCAGATTCTGATGCACTATCATTAAGCCTGTTCACTTTAATGCCAGCATGAACGCTATGCTGCTGACATGACTGTGTGTGCCATGTACTGTTTTTTATTGGTCTGTTAAGTCAGACATGTTCTAATACTCCTCTCCTTGAACCGACACCTTATCATGGTGGAGGGGTTTGCGTGCCTGAATGATCCTAGGAGCTATGTTGTCTGGGGCTTTCTGCCCCTGGTAGGGTCTCCCAAGGCAAACAGGTCCTGCGTGACGGTCCAGACAAACCCCTTATGAAGAAAAATAAAACAAGGTCTGTGACGTCGCCCGGTATGGTGCAACCGGGGCACCACCCTGGAGCCAGGCACGGGGTTGGGGCTCGCATGCGAGCGCCTGGTGGCTGGGTCTTACCCCACGGGGCCCGGCCAGGCTCAGCCCGAAGGAGCGACATGGGGCCAATCTCCTGTGGGCGCACCACCTGCAGGAGGAACCGTAAGGGGCTGGTGCAATGTGGATTGGGTGGCAGTCGAAGGCGGAGGCCTTGGTGACCCGATCCCCAGACACATAATCTGGCTCTAGGGACATGGAATGTCACCATGCTGGGGGGGAAGGAGCCTGAGATGGTGCGGGTGGTTGAGAGATACTGGGGGATGCCCCCCATCTCAGCAGCCATGTGTTGGAGTTGAACGAGAGGGTCATTTCCCTGCGCCTTTGGGTCGGGGATATGTCTCTCACTGTTATTTGCGCTTAAGGGCCAAATGGCAGTGTAGAGTACCCGAGCTTCTTGGCATCTCTGGGAGGGGAGCTGAAAAGTGCTCTGACCGGGGACTCCGTCGTTCTACTGGGGGACTCCAACGCTCACGTGGGCAGCGACAGTGACACCTGGAGGGATGTGATTGGGAAGAACGCCCCCCGACCTGAACCCGTGTGGTGTTCTGTTATTGGACGTCTGTGGTAGTCACAATTTGTCCATAACAAACACCATGTTCAAGCATAAGGGTGTACATCAGTACACATGGCACCAGGACACCCTAGGTTGGAGGTCGATGATCGACTTTGAGGTTGTTTCATCTGACCTCCGGGTGTATGTCTTGGACACTTGGGTAAAGAGAGTGGCGGAGCTGTCAACTGATCACCACCTGGTGGTGAGTTGGATCCGATGGCGTGGGAGGAAGGACAGACTTGGCAGACCCAAATGTAGTGAGGGTCTGCTGAGAACGTTTGGCAGAGTCTCTTGTCAGAGAGATCTTCAACTCCCACCTCTGGCAGAGCTTCAACCAGATCCCAGGGGAGGTTGGAGACATTGAGGCAGAGTGGACCATGTTCTCCACTTCCATTGTTGACACGGCCGCTCGGAGCTGTGGCTGTAAGGTCTCCGATGCCTGTTGTGGTGGCAATCCCCGAACCCGGTGGTGGGCCCCGGAAGTAAGGGATGCCGTCAAGCTGAAGAAGGAGTCCTATCGAGCCTGGTTGGCTCGGGGGACTCCGGAGGCAGCTGATAGGTACCGGAGGGCCAAGCGAGCTTCAGCCCGGGTGGTTGCAGAAACCGAGTCTTGGAGGAGTTAGGTGAGGCCATGGAGAAGGACTATCGGTCGGCCTCAAAGAAATTCTGGCAAACCGTCCGCCGCCTCAGGAGGGGGAAGCAGTGCCCTGCAAACACTGTTTAAGTGGGAGTGGGAATCTGCTGACTTCGACTGCTGACTCAACCCCACTGACATGTCTGTGGAAGCTGAGGCCGAGGGCTCAGTTGTGGACTCGTTGATCCCCCAAGCTGAGGTCACTGAGGTAGTTGAGAAGCTCCTTGGTGGCAAGGCACCAGGGGTGGATGAGATCCACCCTGAGTGCCTTAAGTCTCTGGATGTTGTGGGGCTGTCTTGGCTGACATGCCTCTGCAACATTGCATGGCGGCTGGGGACAGTGCCTCTGGACTGGCAGGCGGGGGTGGTGGTCCCTCTGTTTAAGAAGGGGGACCGGAGGATGTGTTCCAACTACAGGGGGATCACACTCCTCAGCCTCCCCGGAAAGTTTATGCCAGGGTACTGGAGAGAAGAATTCATCCGATAGTCGAACCTTGGATTCAGGAGGAACAATGCGGTATTTGTCCCGCTCGTGGAACACTGGACCATCTTTATACCCTTGCCAGGTTGCTGGAGGGTTCATGGGAGTTTGCCCAACCAGTCCACATGTGCTTTGTGGATCTGGAGAAGGCATTCGACTGTGTCCCTCGTGGCGACCTGTGTGGGGTGCTCTGGGAGTACGGGGTTCGGGGCCCTCTGCTAAGGCTGTCCGGTCCCTATATGACCAGAGCAGGAGTTTGGTTTGCTTTGCTGGCAGTATATGCTGTTGATATATATCGGTCTGTTGTGGTGAAGAGAGAGCTGAGCTGCAAGGTGAAGCTCTCTATTTACCAGTCGATCTACGTTCCTACCCTAACCTATGGTAATGAGCTTTGGGTCATGACTGAAAGGACAAGATCTCGGATACAGGCGACCGAAATGAGTTTCCTCCGTAGGGTGGCTGGGCGCTTCCTTAGAGATAGGGTGAGGAGCTCAGTCACTCGAGAAGCTCAGAGTAGAGCCGCTGCTCCTCCACATTGAGAGGAGTCAGCTGAGGTGGCTCGGGCATCTGTTCCAGGCATCTGTTCTAATACACCAAGGCAATACTCTTCTCAACACTTTCCCCCCCAATCATGTTAGGCTTTCTCCCAGTTTTTAAGCACATCATTTTTGGTCAGCTAAGCATGATTGTATTAAACTGATTGGTTGAACTGCATGACTGACTTGTTGAGCAGCATGCACACAGCTTAGCAAGTCTGAGAGAGAAAGATGGAGTAAAGAACACCATTGCTGTTTTTACTGTGGTCAGCCCAACCATTCAGTGTCCATAGTGTCCACAACATATCATAGACAGACCTCTGAAGAGTGGGTGAATCCATTCCAGTCTTTGTCACAGCATGCATTTAATTTTACAACATTTTAAAACTCCAAAGCTGCAGGCAGATTTATTGATGAAGAGACTGTGAGACATCCAGGCCTCTCCACTAACTGCTTGTCCTCCTGAACGTCACACACCACATGATTAGCACATTCAACTGCTGGTCACTCCCTCTGTCAGGTAACCTGTGATATTGGACCTTCTATGGATAGAGTGCCACAACAAGTAATTGTCATAGTCTGTTGGGCAGCTCTCCCACTTTTCGTAATTCTGCTTGGACTAGTGCCTTCAGAAGCCCAAGCACCTGATTGCCTTCCCTTCCATAAAGAGACACATCTTTTAATCAGTGTTCCTACTGCATATTGCAACCTTACAAAGGTTCTTCAGTAAAAAAAACAATGGCCTCCCACCACTCTGTCTGTCAAAAGTCTGTCGCTAACAAAAAGGCCATGGAGAAGTACCTTTAGGAAGCATTTCAGCATGTGTCCATGTGCAGTACATTTAGGGATCACTATAAGTACTTTTTCATGCCATATGAGCTCTCTAGCACTTCCTCCAGGTCCGAAAATGCTAAAACACTATGTATCCATTTAGTTTAACCCCGGCCTAACACAGATGAGTTCATCTTCTTGCCAGCATGTATGGTAAAAGACATCCAATGGCAGCTCAGCCAGGCCATAGAGTGCACCTTCAGACAACCAGTGCCTCCCTCCTGGCCAACCAACAGATATTTTGTTCCTGTCATGCCCCAAATTCACCCAAATCTTTTTGTGCTACAGCTTATGCCAAGTGTGTGCTTGGCTACCAGCCCTCAATGAATGGTTCAAGAGCAGCAAACAGGTGTGGTAGGCCACTCACCAGAGGCTCAATTGTTCTGTTCAGACCCACAAAGCACAGGAAGGCCAATTTTGGGGGTCTGTCCACCAATACCAGCTGGATAACAGGGTGTGGCTGGTAAGCAAAGACCTTGGGCAGCCCCATGCATGCAATCCCAGCCCAAGGTGTATCAGAACCTTCTGTATTGACAAACAATTCAAGGGTGGTTGAAGTTTGGGAAGACAGATGGGCTGACTTTGGTTCATGGGTACTTAGGGGCCCTTGACTCCATCCCTTCATCTTTTTGCCTTTCATTAAAATTTTGGAACTGTTAGTCTTTTATTCTTTTATTAAATGGCCTTACCTACTGTATAATTGCATCCTTGCAGTAATTCTTTAGATTAGTCACAATTTTTAGCAAGTATTTAGTAAATATTTAGTCTGTCCAAGAGAAACCATCAACAGTATTCTTTATCAAATCCATGTAGTGCTACCTACAGAAATCTTTTAAAAAAATTAGCCTGTCCATGTAGGGCCATCAACAGCAGCAGTAAATGATCCTCAGTTAAAGGATCTTTTTATTACTATTACTATAAAATTATATTTAAATATAACCTAATTTTAAATAATTCAGTTTGATGATAAAATGTTGGTGTAGAAAACCCTCCAGGTTATATTAATTACAATGTCATTGATTACCTGTGAGAGAGACATTTAAACTAATTTCACACCAACAAGCATGTTTTTGGGAGGTGGGAGAAAGCCAGATAACCTAGAGGAAACCTATACAGGGATACGGAGAAGATGGGAAAAGATCATACAATCAGATTTCTTTCTGTGGGGTATATAAACTTGTGCATGGCTTCCTGTGATGAACTGTCATACCACCCATGGTGTATACCATCCCTACAACCAGTGTTTCCTGTCCATCACAACCATGAACTGGATAAAACACTGAAGATTAACATGCATGTTCATGCAAACAATAATACATTATGGTAACAGCAATGAAGAGTAATTGTAAGAAAGAATTGTGTTTTTTGATGAAACTGTGAAAAAGTCAAGAAAAACAAAACAAAACAAAAAAACAAGCACACAAAAATATCTATAATACTACTAAGGGCATACATGTAATGTATATTATATGTAAAATTATATATAATTTCATGTTCTCCTTGTACTTTAAGGGTTTTCTTTTCTCAGAGGATTTCCTTTGGTATTTCACTAACGAATACACTAATGTCTGAAAAGTAGAATAATGAATAAAGATTGAATAAAAAATTCAAAACCCACATTCACCCACAAATGCTTGCTGTAGGGAAGCAATGATAAGGAAAGCAATGGTTATATTATTTAGATTTGATATTTTTATTTTAAATCTAAAAACATTCTATAAGTAGATGTATTTTCTTGGTATTTTCCATGAGATTTAATATTTTGTAAAGATTTGAATCCCTGGCTAATTGTATTGGCATATAAAGAAACAGATTTAGAAGAGAAAAAGGAACAACAACTAATGCAAATTTATGTTCAAAACATTTTTATTAATTAGTACTTTATATGGAACTTTTGCATTTGATAAGCAAATATGCTTGCCATTTAGAAATAACAAACCATCAATGATAATAAACAGTCCAAGATGAATTGGGGAAATGGATTTGCAATGTTAAATACATATAAATATAAAAATTATAAATTCTACATTTCTAAATATATGTTAATGTATAATGTTAATGTTTGGAGTACTCCAGCTAATCACATTGTTTTTTATACTCCTTTTGAGCACATTGTCTTATGTTGTGCAGAAGCTGATGAAAATCAACTTTCTCAGTCATTGCAGTGACATTGCAGATGGTTTTCTGTGGGGAACAAACACAATGACAATACAATAGTGAGAAGGGTTATCAGACTAAGATCTACTGTATTTTTATCATGTGTGATAATAAAATCTCAGTTGTTTTAGGCAATCAGTAGATGTGTTTTTTCTTCTTCTTTGAACTAATTGTGAAGGCTTTCAAATCACATTTACTCACCCTGGTGTAGGCTACAAGTATCCTGGGCAGCAGCCAGTCTTTTTCCTCCAGTCTGAGCTGCTCTGCTTTATATTCTGACAGAACTGCACCTGCCTTGCAGAAGTTCTCATGCTGTAATATACCATAAAGTCAAATATAAACACAGAAATACAAATAAATATAAATATAATAATATTTGAAGTATGTATTTGATTCACTAATTATCAAAATTAAAATGAAAGCTAAAAACAAAATTATTTGATAAAAACATATATATAACTTACAGTGCAGTTTTCAGGTGTTATCACATTGTCAACAAGGATCTGAGGATACTGATAATTAATCATTGAGAGATAATTGTTACTTTATATTATAGGTTGAAACTCATGTCATATATCATAGGCGTAAACCTTTTAACACTGGAGATACTGTACAACACACTGAATCATGAATAATAATAAACACAATGAATCTCTTACCTGCTTTCCTTTGATGGCATTCACATGTTCTATGATTTCACCCAAAATAATGTACTGATCTTTACATTTGTCCAATTTAGATGGTACAATGGGTATTGCAATAACCACCACGATGGACAGAAGAAACAGCAAAAAGATCTTCATGGTTCTTGATGGTTGGTCAGTTCTCAGCATTCAGTAAGTCCAGTGCTATACTGTAGGTCTGTCATTCACTCTTTTTATAGAGCTGATCAAGGACGTGACATCACATCTAAGCTCTTGTCTGGAAAACCCTCCTTATATCTTGAATAAGATCTATGTCATTACCTGTCAGATACAGACTAAAGCAAACCTCACACCACTGATTACAGTATACAGTGTCTTTATGCTTCGATAGCATTCTCACATAATTGTTCATTCAGCTTCACCTTGTTTTTTTTTTTGAAGGTTAATGGAAACCATGGAACTGTTATACAGACATGGAGAAACCAGGTTGTAAGTTCCATAATATGCTACTGGAGTTCGGTGTATAAGTACAGTACTCTATCCCGATACATATCAAGGGCAGCAGAGTGGCTTGCATTGCCACCAGACAGCTTGAGGATCCTTGGGTTGGTTCCTTTCTCTGCATGACCTCCCAGCATTAACATGGATTTCTTCTGCGTTCTCCAGTTTCCTCTTCTGTTCCATAATTGCTCTAGGCACGAATGAGTGTCTGCATGTTGAAGTGTGAATTACTGATTAAGGGATTTTCAAATCACATCGTTGTTCAGGACAAAACACTTATTTACAGTGACTAAATGAATGATCCATACTGCTAACAGACTTTATTTAAACAGATTTCATTTAGGTATATTGTGCTTATACTCAAAGCAATCCCATGGCTTTCAAAACTGGTATGATTATATCTGAACAATCTGAAATATACTGAATAAACTAAAGATCACTTACATCAACGTCACCTCCAGTCAAATTGTAAGCAGCAACCACAGCATACATGCAGAAGAGATGCAAAGATGAAAAGTGTGATAAGGAAGCCTTCACATAACTGAAAATGATGACATCCTAATCACAAGGTTGTGGCTCATTGTTGAGCCACATCTAAGGCATAGCCTTTTAAGGGTGTTCCTGTAACAGTTTAAAACCTCTATCCTGAATTGTTAGCATTATTATCCTATCCTACATCAGTGATTTCATGAATCAGTAATTTCTCACTTATCACTGTAATACCAGTCTAAACCAGAATAACAGATCTCAAAACCTCAATGTCAAATTCCTATGTGCCATACTCTGCAAATGTTTTAAGCAGATGTGAAAAAAAATGCTTTAAATAAGAACGGTTTCAAAAATGGAAATGTTAATAGTATTTTTTTATCAATTAACAAAATATAAAGTAAATAAACAGAAGAGAAATCAAAATCAAAACAATAGTAGGTGTGACTAACCTTTGCCTGTAAAACAAACTAAAAGTCACCTAAAATCTGGTGAAAGTAGATTTAATACTTTAAATTATTAACACTAATTATTATATTATTTAAGGTTTATTATTGTGTCATTATAATAGTGGCCAAATATTGTATGTTTGGTTAGCGTGACTCAGGACAATGGGCATTTTAGATTTTAGATGCACATGCAGAAACACAATGACTAAAAGGCCCTGTAGATCAGTTCTGATAACCTGGCTGGTTGTTTCCCCTGCCATACTACTGTTAACGGCTGAGCCTGCTAAGTAAGCCGGATATGCAGAGGGATTTCCTCCTTTTCAATTGCAACGCTTTTTGACATAGCTGATTATATTTCCATTTATGTGCCATGTACTGTTGACTATAGGTCTGTTATGTTAAATATATTCAAATACAGGAGTATTTTCACTTTTTCTTCAGGTTGGGTTCTCTCTCAGTTTTTGGCCTTACATATCCGCTGCCATCCAACCATCTACCAGGCACAAGGATATACACAGCTATCATGTATAAGAGGTTTCCAAGTCATTCATCCAAGTCAAGTAGCTTTATTGTTCTTCTTTTAATTTCAGCTTTTCCCTTTAAGGGTCACAAGAGCGAATCATCTGTTTCCACCTAACTCTATCTCCAGCATCCTCTACTCTCGCACCAATTAACTTCATGTCCTCATTTAACACATCCATATATCTCCTCTTTGACCTTCCTCTTGACCTCTTACCTGGCAGCTCCATCTCCAACATCCTTCTACAAATATAACCATCTTGCTCTTCTGTACATGTCCAAACCATCTCAATCTATTCTCTCTGACCTTGTCCCCAAAACAGATAAACAGCCATCCCTCTGATGTACTCATTCCTAATCTTGTCCATCTGCATTACTCCTAAAGAGAACCTAAAGATCCTCATCTCTGCTACCTCCATCTCTGCCTCGTCTTTTTTCACTGAAACAGTATCTAACCCATACAGCAGAGCTGGGCTCACTACTGTCTTGTACTGCTTTCCTTTGATTCTTGCTGTCATTCTTCTGTCACACATTCTTCTGACACTTTTCACTACCCAATCCAACCCACCTGCACTCGACTGTTGACCCCAAATACTTAAACTCCTGCACCATCTTGACCTCAGCCCTCTGTAATCTCACTGTTCTACTTCGTATCTATCATTGAATACATTAACTCTGGTTCACTATGTTACAGACTTAAGATACCATGAGTCTAAATCACAGATCAAAGGTTTTTTATTTTATTATTTTTTAAATACAACGAACAGGGAATAAGTGCTAGCTGAAGTGTTTCATGAAGAAGTAGGTCTTCAACCGCCGTTTGAAAATAGCCAATGACTCAGCTGTCTGGACTTATATCTTACCCTGAGAGATGGTGGGACCAGTCGAGCAGTGCTGGTATTGTACAGTAGCTCTGAGGGTGTGAGGTGCAGTGTGAGGAGAGATGAGGGCTTTGGGGTAAGAGGGAGCTGGTCCATTTTTGGCTTGGTAGGCAAGCATCAGTGTTTTGAATCTTTTCACCTCTAAAACCTTCCTCACAAAGTAATCCTTCAGGATCACTCCTACTGTATTTATCTTCCTATCCACACCATAATAATACAGTTTGTATCCCCCTCCAATACTACATACTTTGCTCCCCTTTCACCTTGTCTCCGGCATGCTCAGTATAACTACCTTTCTTCTCTCCATCAAGCTCTCTACCTTCCCCTGACATTGTACCAATGTAAAGATACCCTATTCTCAGACCTATACTCTTGCATTTCTTCTTCTCCCTCCTCTCCTTCCTCGACCAACAGTAGTCTAATTTCCACTGGCACCCTGTAGGTCAGCAGTACAGTGCCTTGACCAATCCAGTATAAAATTCCAAATGACACATAATTAAATTTGGGACCGGCACAGAAGTCACTGGCTTGCATCCCCTGTGGCTAGATTAAGTGGCTTTATTGTTATTTTAGCCATAGACATCTGGAAGAGTACACAATGAAATGAAACAGCATTCCTCCAGAACTATGGTGCTACATACAACACCTTGTTACAACTTTACAGCAATCTGGATATGGATTTAGTTTTAAATCCCTTATAAGCAAACCAGAGGGAATAGCGTCAAGGACAAACTCCCAAAGATGACTTGATGGAATCTGGAGAGAAAGGAAACACATTCTTTACTGCTGACACTAGATAATAGTGTGATTATGAATCGTTACTCTTTCACAACATATACTATAAAATTAAACAGTATGGTTTTTGGAAGGATTTTTTGTTTCATAATCAGATCCATTTTTTAAACGTTCACATTTTATCAGAGCTTTAGTTTTACAAATATAGTATTCCAGTGAAGTTATCCACTGAATAAAGAATAAAACCTGATCTTAGACTGTTTTTAGTCAGCAATATTTAGACTGTTCAGGTGACACCATCCAAATCAACGTTTCAGGGTTTACATTTGGGGCCATCCACAGGAGCAGCAAGTGATTCTCATGTAAAGGATATATTATAAATATTTTAATAAAATATAATTTATTATATAATTCTCAGAATTCAATGGGTCCAGTGCTGTGTGTCTGTCTTCTACAGTACATCACTCTTTTCTTATAGTGCCAAGAGAGGCTTGTAACTGCATAATTTACATCACTGATTAGCTGCTAGAGAGGTCATAACCCCCAGCATGTTTTTGGGAAGTGGAAAAAAAATCAGTGAACCTGGAGAAAACCTACATGGGCATTGGATTGGAAGAAGATGGGAAAATTCACACACTAATAACCCAGAGCTTAGGTTTGAATTATGGTCCCTTGCTATTACTGTGGAATACAATATTTTTCCTCTATGATGCACTTAATTTGACCAGATTTTACAGACTAAATGTTGCTTTATTGCGCACCAAATGCTCTCCGATGAGTATAAGTATCAGTGGTATGTAATGAGTATTGTCTTTCATTGTCTGGCTAGGTGCTATATGCTCTATGTAACCGTGAAATAATTTGTTCAGTATATCCTAAGTTGTAAGTTGAGCCACACATTATACTGCACTCCTGGAGCACAGACAAATAATGCCCTTGTATTATAGTTCCACATTGGAAGATTGGCAGTGACTCAAGCTTCAGATTAGCTCAAAGCCTTATCTACTGACCCTCCACTACTCAACCAACACCGATTTGATGCAGATGTGACTGCATGACTGCAAGACTAAAAGTGACATGACGTACAGCTAAGTATGGTGACCATACCATGTTCTCTGCGTTTAACCCATCCAAAGTGCAAACACACAGCAGTGAACACACACACACACACACACACACACACACACACACACACACACACACACACACACACACACACACACACACACACACACACACACACACACACAGCAGTGAACACACACCCGGCACCCAGGGAACAGTTGGGGGGGGTTCGGTGCCTTGCTCAAGGGCACCTCAGTCGTGCCCGGCCCGAGACTCGAACCCACAACCTTAGGGTTAGGAGTCAAACTCTCTAACCGTTAGGCCACGACTTCCCCAAGACCTAACTCATTGTGCCTGGGGTATGTGTTGTATGTGGGGTATGTATCTTCATAATCTAAGCAAATATCTTTCAGTACTGCTAGTAGTCACATCACTACCACATACAGTATCTCACAGAAGTGAGTGCACCCATCACATTTTTGTAAATATTTATTATACCTTTTTATGTGACAACACTGAAGAAATAACACTTTGCTATAATGTAAAGTAGTGAGTGTACAGCTTGTATAACAGTGTAAATTTGCTGTCCCCTCAAAATAACTTAACACACAGCCATGAATGTCTAAACTCCTGGCCACAAAAGTGAGTACACCCCTAAGTGAACATGTCCAAATTGGGCCCAAAGTGTCAATATTTTGTGTGGCCTTCATTATTTTCCAGCACTGCCTTAACCCTCTTGGGCATAGAGTTCACCAGAGCATCACAGGTTGCCAATGGAGTCCTCTTCAACTCCTCCATGAGGACATTACTGAGCTGGTGGATGTTAGAGACCTTTTGCTCCTCCACCTTCCATTTGAGGATGCTCCACAGATGCTCAATAGGGTTTAGGTCTGGAGACATGCTTGGCCAGTCCATCACCTTTACCCTCAGCTTCTTTAACAAAGCAGTGGTTGTCTTAGAGGTGTGTTTGGGGTCATTATCATGTTGGAATACCGCCCTGCATCCCAGTGTCCGAAGGGAGGGGATCATACTCTGTTTCAGTATGTCACAGTACATGTTGGCATTCATGGTTCTCTCAATGAACTGTAGCTCCCCAGTGCAGTCAGCACTCATGCAGCCCCAGACCATGACACTCCATGCTTGACTGTAGGCAAGACACACTTGTCTTTGCACTCCTCACCTAGTTGCCGCCACATCTGAGCCAAATAATTTTATCTTGGTCTCATCAGACCACAGGACATTGTTCCAGTAATCCACGTCCTTATTCTGCTGATCTTCAGCAAACAGTTTGTGGGCAAACAGTTTTTTGTGCATCATCTTTAGAAGAGGCTTCCTGCATTTGATGCAGTGTACGGCGTATGGTCTGAGCACTGACAGGCCAGCCCTCCACCCCTTCAACCTCTGCAGCAATGCTGGCAGCATTCGTACGGCTATTTCCCAAACACAATCTCTGGATATGACACTGACCACAGGCACTCAATGTCTTTGGTCAACCATGGCAAGGTCTGTTCTGAGTGGAACCTGTCCTGTTAAACTGCTGTATGGTCTTGGCCACCAGTGTCCACTATGAGAGAATGAGAGCGATAACACCAAATTTAACACCCGTGCTCCCCAATTCAGACCTGAGACCTTGTAACACTAACGTGTCACATGACACAGGGAGAGAAAATGGCTAATTGGGCCCAATTTGGACATTTTCGCTTAGTGGTGTACTCACTTTTTATGCCAGCGGTTTAGACATTTTATTATTCCTTATGTTTACCTTCTGCTCTATGTTTATGTTCTGTAAAGATGCTTTGAGACAATGTCTATTGTAAAAAGCGTTATACAAATAAACTTGAATTTAATTTAATTGAATTTAGACATTAATGGCTGTGTGTTGAGTTATTTTGAAGGGACAGCAAATTTACAGCAAAGTGTCATTTCTTCAGTGTTGTCACATGAAAGGATAATAGAAAATATTCACAAAAATGTGAGGGGTGTACTCACTTCTGTGAGATACTGTATATATGATATGACAATATATGATAATATTCCAAAGTCTAGAAAGGTTTACAAGGTTACATATACAACCTTCCAATCTACTGCCTTAGATTTTGGCTTGCCAGGGTGCATTTCTTTCAGAAATATGAGAGACTGTTTTCTACAAGAATAATAATGCCGTGGCAATTCAACCA
Source organism: Tachysurus fulvidraco (assembly GCF_022655615.1). NCBI lineage: Eukaryota > Metazoa > Chordata > Actinopteri > Siluriformes > Bagridae > Tachysurus > Tachysurus fulvidraco. The sequence goes on from NC_062527.1 coordinate 16,569,211, forward strand.
ACCATGTATAACTCCAGCCAGAGCCATGTTCAAAATCTAGTGCACCCAACCAGCTCAATAAATAGTGCTGATACTGCCCTCTATTGAGCATGAGAATCCCTCAAACTAAAGATAGAGATTGTGTTGAGCAATGAAGCATTATTCTATTTGTTAAATCTGATGAAGCTCAGATTTCAGTTCAGGTACCATTTACATTTATTTGTATGAATGTCAAACAGCAGTATTATAAAGACAAGTACACTGCTGGTTTAATACACACATACAGCTGGCACATACTGTACACATGTTGTTATGTTGACATGAACATAATGTTCACTGTAGATTTAATCAAAAACTTTAACCTCCTAAGACCCGAGCTTTGGTTTGGTTTGCATTTTAGATGCAATGTGTTGTCCATGTACAGTATGTGGACACCAGGTTGTAGGAGGTTAAGGGTGGGTTTGCACAGTCAGCTAAATGAAATCTGCATTGCATCTACAAAAAAAAACAAAACATTTCTGTCACTGAAAACTATTATTTTCTTGGATGTAATTTAAATCTCACTTGTTTATTAATTCATTCAATCTTTATTTCATTATTTTATTTCATTATCTTTACTTAAAGTTCTCCATCATAATCAATGTTGGTGATCCGCAGTACTGAGAACACACCATGGTTGGGATGCAAGTATATTCATTTACACACTAGTGTCAGTTTATCATAGACCTACACACCTTACACACAGGCCCTGGCAAAATGTACAGAACTTCACACAGAATCATGAACTCAAGGTTGATCCAGGAACAGAGAAGTAGCAACATTACAGCCTAATAAGTCTTTCATTTTACTTTGATAAATTTAATATCTATTAATTTTATTAAGCAAGTAAAATACCTTTACAATCAGAATCCTTTATGCACATATGCTTTTATTGTACATTCCATTCGTCCACTAATAATTACACCACTCTGATATGTTCTAGGGTGGTGTAGCAATGCAGCAGTTAGCATGATCTGGATAAAATAAAATAAAAATGACACATGCTAATAGTAAACTAATAAAGGAAATCAAACAAACTTTGTGATGTTTGGAGGAGCTTTGCAACACAACATGCATTCAGCCAAAGCAATCTTCCATTTACATGCATCGAGTGCCACTAACATAGAAAGTAATTACAGGTTTTCACTAGTCAAAGTTTAGAACAAGTTTTATTTGAATCCTGTTAATAATTCAAGTCACAAATCTGAAAAAAAAAACAAAAACTTGTAGTAATGTGCAGAATGCTGAGTGATCCAAGAAGGTAAATCAAAAAGATTTAATTACGTTAACTGAAATGATCTTGTCTGATCATCCACTGCTGATACAGTATTTGCTGCACAAATTTTGTTACCAGGCAGTTTATTAGTCATCAGCAACCACAGCTGCATGCAGAAGACATGAAGTGGTGAATAAAGATAAGGTAGCCTTCACATGAAAATTTTTTGACATCCTAATTGCAGAGCTGTGGTTTAGTGTTGTGAAGTGAACATCTAACACTTTAAACACCTTTTATGGCTCTTCCTGTTACAGTGCAAAACTCTGATTATAGAGGTAGGTTGGTGAAATGGTCAGCTGATGATTAGAGTGCAGTGAGTGGTCTGTGTGAATAAATATATTAACATTAATCCACAATAAAAATGATAAGAGGGATTATTAAATAAACATCCATGTTCTCTCTTATCAGGATTGGTCTTTTTTTATCAGATGTAGACATTTAGAATTGTGTCAGATTAGGAAATATATAGTACATTTACAGAATAGATGTTAAGAATCGTTGTTAAAAATTACTGGTTTCTTATTTCAAATCAATAGTTGAGGCCTTCAAATAGTCATCACAGTCAATCTGAGCTGAGTTTATTGGTTTTATATTCTACACTTGTAAGGGTGAAATATTGCAGAGTCAGATGTAAACACAAAAATACTAAGGTGAAATTTGTCTGAATTTTACAAAGCCTTTATTTGTAAAAGAAAAACAAACATCAAGTGCAGTGGTTGGATCTTATCACTTCTTCAATAAATTCAAAGTCAAATTCAATCAACTCCCTGAGATGATATGAGGAAAATTCCTTGAGATAAACCAGGCTCAGAAGGGAACCCATCCTCAAGTGTACAGGAATAAGATTCTGAGGCAAGCCGTCTTTCACATGCATCACACGTCGGATGATTTGTACAAAAGGTCTACGATGATGTTTACTTTTGTCTGATCCATGAGGTTCTGCAGTAATCAACATGAAAAACATGAAGCTAACTTCATACGATCAAATACAGAGTTCTGATATATGAAGGCACACAAAGATTTTTTTATCAATAAAATATGTCTTTATGTATGGAATGTATTCCCATTCGTTCAGTCATTCATTAATCATTAAGCAACTTGTTCTGAACATGGTTAAAGTGCACCAAGAGCTTATAGTGGGAACACTGGGTCTCCAGTATGGGAAATGGCATGCTTACTCATAATTGTATGTATATATTGCATAAATCATAAAGCATACATTTTTTATGCACTCTACATTAACTGGAATTTCTTCATGGGTGTGTATTTTCTGTCTCAGTGCTGCCACTTTTGAGTGCCCCACATGCTGAAGCCGACAAAAACTTCAACAGAAACCCATCGGATGGAGTTTGGAGACATCTAAAGTGGGTTAAACTTTAGTCTCTATATGAGAGGCATTGTAAGCTTGATAAACGTTGTTACATGGCCTAATCTCAGTAATTAATTTTTTGCTAATGTTTTGTAAAGGCCTCCTTTCCTATATGCTGGCAATAATTCCAGCTAGTCCAAATTCTTGGTTTAAAAGAGACCATCAGACCATTTTCACATAAGAGAAGTGATTTTTTATTTTCCCAAAGCCAGTTCTCATTGCATGGGTCTAGTTCGTTTTAAACAAGAAAAAGCTCTGACCCCCGACTTTATTTTACAGGCTGTGAGTGCGATTTCATTCAGTTTATGGTGCGTTCACCAGAAGCTGGTTTAACCTTGTTCTTAGGTTAACGTAACTAATACCTAATTTAAGTATTAAAAAATTAAAACTGGGCTAGTATCAGAAGCTCTAGACACGACCATGAAGCCTGAAATAGTGAATGGTCATCAGAGAACAGACAAAACAAAACAGATAAATTTAAACATTGTATTATACCAAATGAATGACAGTTCTTTACAGTCCCTGCCTACCTAAACCGGTTTCCTGAGTGCACAGCGCACAATAAAATCAAAATGAAACTCAAATAAAGAAGAGAGTCCATGGAAGTCCTTGATGTGTGTGTTTCTTAGAGTATGTTCTTTTCACTACCCGGGTAGGTTTACGCGTGTTCTTATCTGTATCACAAATGAAGGTACAGGATGATGCTGGTTCCAAAGATGCCACGGCTGGCCACACCGGGCTCTTGATCCGTTCACTTCTGCAGTTGGCTCGCCACTGACTGCTAGGGTCAGATTCAGATGGTCTATCCCTTTCTAAAAAACCAATCTATACATACAGTACAGAATGCATTAATTACAATTGCCTCATTTCTTTTCATATCTAAACAACTTTTATCCATTCAAATGTCAAATCAAATACATGTATAACCAATTGTAAAGATTATAAATACTCTAATCACTATACAAATGAATAGGTACACATCACACCACATAACATAAGTCAGTTCCAATGAACAACAATCAGTCACTCATGTACTTCTCTCAGTACAAAAATAAATATTAGGATTTCAGAAACCAGATATTTAGGGTTTTTTTCTTTTTAAATCTATTTTTCCATCTTAACATTTTAACATATTTATTCTTTTTTAACAGCTAAGATAACTTATGCTTCTCATACACATATTAAACATGTATATTCACAATTAAATTAACTAAATCACCCTTATTTTAAATACATGTATATTATCTTAAGTCAACAAAACAGTATGAAGGCACCTTTAGCGGTGTAAACACTATTAAATATCTGCTACAGTGGTGTCTAACTTAGCTGAGCTAGCATAACAACCGAATAGAACTTGCATTTACAGCTTTTATCCTAATGGACACACAGTATTTCAATATATAGTACAAGATTCTCCTTTTAATTTTTGTTCTTTAGAGGATATTTCTCATACCAGTCCTTGTTTGCGTCTAGCAACGTCTTTACCGGAAAAAACGTGTTGTTAAGTGAACTCCCAGGGGTGTATGCGCCACCCGCAGGTAGAGTAGAGAGTTGCGCTCCAGTAACCTTGTGTGGGTTACACTCTCCCCTCCTAACTTATGCACCTCCCTGTGCATGTCAATGTTCAAACAGTTATCACCGGAGGGGGCAGAACAGGAGGACAAGCTGATGCATCACTCTCACTTATGAGGTCATTCCACACAGTGGTCAGCCCTTAAAAGAATGACTTCACCACTGTGACTAAGGGGGTTCCCAGCTCAGTGTAGTCCAGGCGCCTAGGTGGCTGACGATTCCTCATAGATCTCCTGACTAGGTCATCAGTATCAGCCTGTTCCTCTGTCTCCTTAATCTCCTCTTCTCCTTCATTTTCAAGAACGTTTGTCTCATCACATTCTGGCATGTCGGAGGGGACTGGAAGTTGTTCAGGGCAGTCCTCGTCCAAGCCTTTTACAAGGTTACCATTGTCAGATAAGTTTGTCTCTCGTTCCACAGATTCACTTCCAGTTAGGTCTTCTATTTCCACAGGTTCATTTCCAGGTAAGTTCGAGTTCTGTGTTACTTGGTTGACTGGAGCAACGTCGAGTAGGCTACTCTCATTAGCTGTAACATCATCAATCACCTTGTTGAGGTTCGTCATCAGATTCTCTTTAGAATGGTTTGGACCATGGTGTCTTGGAACATCTCGCGAGACAATATATCTGGTTACTTCTGGAACTGGTTCTTTTTGAGACCAGGTAACAGGTGTGATATCATCCTCATCAGAGGACTGATCAACCTCTCTTGGGTCACTGCAAATGTTCTGGCGTGTCTTGCGGCGCTCGAGTGGTTTGGGTTGTTCTTCTGGTGTTACATGAAGGAACCCACATGGGAGCAAGAGGTCTCGATGCAGGGTGCGCCAGGGGCCTTCTCCGTTCTCTGGTTTTACTGTATAAACAGGGAGGTCTCCAGCTTTCCTCACTACCACATGGATGGTGGACTCCCATTTATCAGCAAGCTCGTGCTTTCCACGAATGCGCACGTTCCTGACAAGTACTCTGTCTCCAATGTCCAGAGCAGAAGGAGTCACACGCTTATCAAACCTTGTTTTGTTCTTTTCAGCTACCTTGGCAGCACTCCTTGTAGCTATTTTGTCTTTTGCTCCTGATATAAAGCTGCTCCGAGGCCAGTGGAACTTGCATCTGTGTGAAGGATGTAAGGGAGTGCAGGATTTGTGAAGGCCAGAACTGGAGATGTTGTCAACTTGCCGATGATCATCTCAAATGCCTCTTGGCAGGTGGGAGTCCAACGGCTCAGGAATGGTTCCTTGGGGTGGTAGTATTGGCCACTCCTTTCTTTGGACTTTGGATGCTTCCTTAGAGGTGGGTAGCCAGATGTTAAGTCGTTCAGAGGTTTCAATATACTTGAATAGTCTTTAATGAACTTTCTATAATATCCACAGAATCCAAGAAAGGCTTTCAACTCTTTTAGATGCTGAGGGACTGGCCAGGTCTTTAGCGCTGCAATCTTTTCTGGGTCGGTTTCCACACCATGCTCTGAGACCACATGCCCTAAGTAACGGACTGAGAACTGGAAGAACCTACATTTTTCCGGAGACATCCTTCAGGCGGTTAAGAACCTTGGTGAGTCTGGCTTCATGATCTTCTAAAGTTTCCGAGAAGACTATCAAGTCATCCAGGAAAACGACAACTTCCTTTAAGTTCATGTCTCCCATGCACTTTTCCATCAGTCTCTGGAAAGTGCTTGGGGCATTTGTCACTCCCTGAGGCATGCGATTGAACTCCCAGAAACCAATTGGGCATACAAAGGCGGTTTTTGGCCTGTTGACCTCGTCGACTTCAATCTGATAGTAGCCAGACTTTAGGTCAAGGACGCTGAACCACTTGGAACCGGAGAGTGCTGTGAAGGTGTCATCCATCCTCGGAAGTGCATAGGCATCTTTCACCGTCTGTAGGTTCAGTTTCCTGTAATCTATACAAAGGCGTACCTGGCCATTCTTCTTCCTGACTACAACGATTGGAGAGGAGAATGGGGACTCACTTTCACAAATCACCCCAGCATCAAGAAGCTCTTGAATATGTTGACGAACAGCTTCTAAGTTGTGTGGGTGTATCGGCCGAGCTCTTAGTTTGAACGGTGTTTCATCAAACAGTTTGATGCGATGCTTGACTTTGTCTGTCCTTCCAAAATCAGTGTCGTTCTGGGCAAAGACCTCAGGCATGCTATTCAATTTTCGAATAATTCTGTCTTTCCATTCTGGAGGAACCGAGGACTCACCAAAGTCAAAAGCTAGGTCAGCTGCCTTTGAGGGTCCTGGTTCAGCTGGATTGATCACGCTCTGTTTATGAGACAGAATAGCCTGGATTGCACTGAGCTCAGCAATCACACTCTCAGCTGGGATAATAATGTCGTGTTCCGACTCATTTGAGACCACAACTGGTAGTTTGCCTGGTAGATCTATAAGACATGGCTTTACTAGCAGCCCTCCCGGCAAAGAAGAGGATGAGGGGTACTCCATGATAGCAGACCTCTCAGTATGGAACTGTTTAACTGATGTCACTCCCTCCAAAACAACTGTTTCACCAGCTGGAATGAGTTTTCTGTCTTTGACTTGCATCCTCACCAGTCCGATGTTACTGTCATGGCTTTGCTCTTGTCTCAGTTGAAGTACTTTCAGCACCGTTCTGTAGCCGTTTGGGACAGGGTGGAAGCTTGCTGGACTTTTCTCTCTGCACATACCATATGCTACATCGAGTGTGTTTGTTCCCACAAGTATCTGGTATCCTGAAGTGCCACTGTCTGGAACAACCAAGGCCAACGTTGGGACTTTATATTCAGCTCCAAGGAATTGTTTTGGGAAAGTGATCGCAACCGCGACATATGCAAGATAGGGCACAGATTGACCATTGACCCCTTCAACTTCCAGAAGGTTATAGAGTGGTTCGATCTGTTGCTCATGTAGGTATTCATCATAGAAGGACTTGGTGACTGTGGTTACTTGTGAACCTGTGTCAAGGAGACAGGTGAACTGTTTGCCTTGGATGGTAATTTCGCCTGTGCTTTTCGTGCCTATAAGTTTTTATAAGTGCCTATAAGAACTCTGAAGGGATGTTTTCTTACATTAGATTGGTTCAGGGCAGCACTGAACTTGGGTTTGGTATCACTTTTATACTTAGCAGGGCATTGGTGAACTGCTTCAGCCTCAGTTTGCCCTGCAACTGAGACTCCATCTAAAAATCCCTATTGTCTGGTGAGTATTCTTTAGCCTCCCAGAGGCGGTGCTTTTCTTTCAATTTATCTCTTTTTTCATTGACAAGAGTGGGGTTTGGATTGTTACTGCAAGCTGAGGAAATGTGACCATCTTCGCCGCAGCTGAAACAATACCAAGGTCTCGGCTGGGTGCTTGCCTTTGAGCTGGTAGGTTTCCAGCTTGGTGCCCTGGGGTCAAGTTTAGATGCTGGCCCCCCTGATTTATAATCAGGGTTTCCCTTGGTCTTTGGGGCTTCCTTGGCTTTCTTAGACATCAGTGTGGTAAGTTGGCTCTGCAGAGACACCACCTGCTGTTTAAGCTCTGTCAGTGGGTCAGACTCAGGCTGGAACACTGCTTGTTGACTGCAGACACATGCATTTTGAGAACTTGCCATAGCCCGCTGCCGGTGTGTACCAAGGTGCTTCTTCATACGTGTGGCTTTAGCTGCCTGTCTATCCTCCTCAGTGCGAACTAATAACAAGAGCTCTGAAAATGCTGGTGGGTGACGTTTCTTTTCTTCGAGGTTGCGGTCAGAGAGCAAAGGGTTGTCCCAACACCCACGACAAAACTTTTTGAGGATGTGTCTATCTGCTTCTCCAGCAGCAGCTCCTCCTCTCTTAACAGCAAGGTTCAGGGCAGCTTGAAGGCGGCAGAGGTAAGTAGAGGCCTTTTCACCAGGATCCTGCAGAGTATTCATAAACTGGGCGAAAAGCTCCTCGCCGTCCTCAACAGTTCCAAAGGCTGCGTCCAGCAGTTGAAGGTAGGTTTCAGGAGTAGCTTCAGGGCCTAGTCTTTTGACAATGTCCGCTGCAGGGGAGAGCAAACTTTCAAAGATTTTCTGTGATTTCTGAAGATTAGACAGGGTGGGGTCTTTCCTGAGAAGCTCAACATGAGAACGCCATGTGTCATAGTCTGTCTCACTACTGGGTCTGGGGAGCTTACCTGAGAATGAACGAAGCTTGATGGGAAAGTGTGAATGTGGGTTTGATTCATCTTTCCTCACAATGTGCTCAACAATGACCTTTTGAATTTCAGGTGGATTCAGGTTGCTCTCCACAATGGACAAACGTTGCTTCGTATCAGCTGGTGGGCATGGCTTAGCACCACTATGAATGAACCTTTCCCGAGAAGAATCTGTGAGCAGCTGGGGGTGTGAGGGTTCAAATCTGTCAAGAGACGTGTTGAGCTGTCTAGCTCCAATCTCATGATCACCACTACCATCAGTCTCGGTTGTCTCACTGATCTCTGACATCATGTCTTTCAGCACCTCTTCAAAACCTTGTCCACACAGTTTTGCTAACTTCTTTATTTCATCAAGGCAGGCTTTGGTAACACTGCTGACAATTTTAGTTGTGTACGTGCTTGCCAGAGCTTGAACGTAGTACTTTACATCTGGATTGTCCCTAAGTTCATGTGTGTAGGGCAGAAGAGGGGCTAAGGCTTCAATAGCAGTAGCATCTTGATACTCAATAAACAGGTTTTTATAAAACTCTGAGTTAGTATCAGAAGCTCTAGACACGACCATGAAGCCTGAATTAGTGAATGGTCATCAGAGAACAGACAACACAAAACAGATAAATTTAAACATTGTATTATACCAAATGAATGACAGTTCTTTACAGTCCCTGCCTACCTAAACCGGTTTCCTGAGTGCACAGCGCACAATAAAATCAAAATAAAACTCAAATAAAGAAGAGAGTCCATGGAAGTCCTTGATGTGTGTGTGTGTGTTTCTTAGAGTATGTTCTTTTCACTACCCAGGTAGGTTTACGCGTGTTCTTATCTGTATCACAAATGAAGGTACAGGATGATGCTGGTTCCAAAGATGCCACGGCTGGCCACACCGGGCTCTTGATCCGTTCACTTCTGCAGTTGGCTCGCCACTGACTGCTAGGGTCAGATTGAGATGGTCTATCCCTTTCTAAAAAAACAATCTATACATACAGTACAGAATGCATTAATTACAATTGCCTCATTTCTTTTCATATCTAAACAACTTTTATCCATTCAAATGTCAAATCAAATACATGTATAACCAATTGTAAAGGTTATAAATACTCTAATCACTATACAAATGAATAGGTACACATCACACCACATAACATAAGTCAGTTCCAATGAACAACAATCAGTCACTCATGTACTTCACTCACAGTACAAAAATAAATATTAGGATTTCAGAAACCAGATATTTAGGGGTTTTTTTCTTTTTAAATCTATTTTTCCATCTTAACATTTTAACATATTTATTCTTTTTTAACAGCTAAGATAACTTATGCTTCTCATACACAAATTAAACATGTATATTCACAATTAAATTAACTAAATCACCCTTATTTTAAATACATGTATATTATCTTAAGTCAACAAAACAGTATGAAGGCACCTTTAGCGGTGTAAACACTATTGAATATCTGCTACAGTGGTGTCTAACTTAGCTGAGCTAGCATAACAACCGAATAGAACTTGCATTTACAGCTTTTATCCTAATGGACACACAGTATTTCAATATATAGTACAAGATTCTCCTTTTAATTTTTGTTCTTTAGAGGATATTTCTCATACCAGTCCTTGTTTGCGTCTAGCAACGTCTTTACCGGAAAAAACGTGTTGTTAAGTGAACTCCCAGGGGTGTATGCGCCACCCGCAGGTAGAGTAGAGAGTTGCACTCCAGTAACCTTGTGTGGGCTACACTTTTCTATGGAACCTTAATCTGGACTGGTTAAACTTCTACCTTTTGTGATCTTTAGGATTATTTTTATTTGACTTCTCCTATCAGCACTGTTCACTGGGGAGACCTTTAATAAACAGGCCTTACTGAACATTCATCATTGATGATACATCGTGAATATGCTAAATCATGAATATTCAGTTCAATCCTTTAATGTTTAATATGTGATGCGATTTTGAACTCTAGCCACAGAAAGTGCAAGAAAGTGATTTCTGTACCAGACCCAAGCCTGGATAAATAGAGAGGGGAGGGTCAGGAAGGGCATCCGTCATAAAACGTGACAAATTTAAGCTTGCAAATCGTCAGTGAGATGTTTAATAAAGCTGATAGTGATAGAGGTGGAAACAGATGATTCGCTGTGGTGACCTCTAACAGGAAAAGCTGAAAGTAGTTGATGAAGCAGATTTGATGCAGTTTTGACCCAAATTGAGAAATGCTTTTAAAATGTGGATCTATTATTAATATTGTTATTTAATAAGATTATCCTGAGTTAATGTGTTGAAATGTGTTAATATGTTAATTTATTTTCATTTATATGATGGTTTTAACAATAAACATTTCCACTAACCAGAAATGCAGACATATAGACATTTATCCCCAGTGAACAAGCCAGAAGCAACAATGGCAAGGAAAAATCTACCTTGAGAGATACCAGATACCTTGAGACCTTGAGAGGAACCTCATTTTGATGACACTGGTTAGTGCATTTAAGAATAATTTACTTTCTATAACTGTATACTATTGTCACATTGTGGAAATTGTGTTAATAGAAACTTGAGTATGATCATCATCATCATCATCATCATCATCATCATCATCATCATCATCATCATTAGCTTGCACAACTGATGGATAAACAACCAAAGAAATAGTGAAGCACTGTCTAAACTGGGCACAATATGGCCTAGTGATGTCCTACTCTTAGCAAAACTCTTGGCAGTCAAGCTAAGATTTTAGATGCTAGCCAGATTCAAATTACTACAGCTCAAAAATTTTGCCTTTTTTTTTTGATGGACAAATATAATGAACTATTGATACATTAGCGGGAAAGGAACTCATGTTCAATAAATAGTTTTTTGCTTGTATGTTGCATTGCACACAGAAAACAACAGTCGGAACAACAGAGAACAACAGTTGCCTTTAAATTAGATGCAAACAAATGCATTCGTTTGCATTTGCACAGGAAATATAATATTTATGAGAATCTAGGTAATTTAGAAAAAAAAATCCTATCCTATTAGAGCTCTTCTCCTATTAGAAGCAGCTCAATTTTATGTATGACACTTGCTAATATGAAATATCACAGATCAGCTTCAAATCAAATAGCCAGCTAGTCAAGCAATTTACTGCAATATACAGGACAATGAATCTGAAACAGTGGCCAATATAGTGTATTAGGTTTCAGGCATATATTTGCATGGCCTGCTGTCAAGTCTTCACTGATATTAGAATGTGAGGGTTGAATTGCAATTCACAAAATATAATGGGAGACAAATTCAAAAGAAAAACGAAGAGTTCAAAAGAAAATGAATTATCAGTGCATATCTCACTGGCACATCTGTGTCCAGGACAACAAGCTTTTGTGGTATATTAAAAAGCCATGGCATCCAAGGTAGTGATGAACCACATCCAACAGGAGCAACTGTCAACACTAGAGGATGCTGTATGAAAAACAAATAAAATCCACAGCTGCCCAACTCAGTGCTGGATTAAATGTGCACTTTCCACCAAAACCGATTGTCAGGAGCTCCACAGGGTCAATATTCATGGTTGGGCTTCTATAGCCAAACCTAGTCTCTTGTGTCAATGTCATATGCTGGTAGTAAAGGTGCCAGCAGTGGAAATCTTGGGTTGTGGACAATGTATTGTCAATGAAATCAATAAAACATATATTGTTCTCTGATTAGTCCATCTTCACTCTCTTTTTCACATCTGGGATAGTTACGGTGTGGAAAAAGCCAAAAGAAGCTGAGCACTTGGACTGTTTTGTGCACAGAGTGAAACACAGGGTAGGTTTAGTGATAGTTTGGACTGCAATATCATGCCATTCCCTTGGCCCAATACTTGTCACTGTGAAGGACTATGGAAACATTCATTCATTCATTTTCCTGTGCCTATCTCAGGCGTCATCGGGCATGAAGGCAGGATACACCCTGGACGGAGTCCAACCCATTGCAGGGCACACACACACTCATTCACTTATGCAATCACACCCTAGGGACAATTTTCCAGAGATGCCAATCAATCTACCATGCATGTCTTTGGACCGGGGGAGGAAACCGGAGTACCTGGAGGAAACCTCCGAGGCACAGGGAGAACATGCAAACTCGACACACACAAGGCGGAGGCGGGAATCGAACCCCCAACCCTGGAAGTATGAGGCGATGATGGAAACATTGTACTGTACCATGAAAATGGTGCTGGGTATCAGGAAGCAAATGTAGCAATACACACAGCAAGCATACATAACACTAATAAATAATTAGGGCCTTACACCAGGTGTTTCAGTTTCATTGTTAACCCCTGTGTATAGATTACTCTGTTATATCTAATAGAATTTATTTATTTCAGCTTCATGCATGAATTTATAGAATTAATTGAAACAGAAATATTTTGTGCAGATCACGCTTGGAAGGCATTATTTAATTCTTTAGTCAACATTTTGTGATGCCTGTCACCAAATCTAAATAAGCCATGCTTTACTCATGCTTGCCAATTTACAGCTGATTAGCATTTATGAACATATGCACATGAAGATGAGGAAATGAACCGCTACCCAAATTCTTTTTCCAGGAACTCGTGTTTGGTTTGGGTTTATAGAGATTGAAAAAATAAGGCACTTTAAGATAGAGAATCTCATTAACTGCAACTTTAACCACAGCGGCTTGCAGCAGAGACACAACTCAATAAAAACGATAAGGCAGCCTGTAAAAAACTAGAAAATGCTGACATCCTAATCACAAAAATTGTGGCTGACTGTGATGTTGTATCTGATACAAAGCCATCGTCTGTTCCCGTTAGCATCATTATCTTATACCGTGTCCTAGGTAAGTGATTCAGTACATCAGGTTTTTTTTAAATAATAATCCATAAGCCTGTTTCATTTTCTTCCAATTTGTGGAAATGATTTCTGACTTTATTAACACTTATCTTAAAACATATGTCCACTAGAATGACATAACTGGTGGTGTGATTGCTTCAGGTTCTCTTGTACAGGTAATCACTGACATCTCATCCACTATTCATTTTACAGCGATAGACTGAGGTAGAACAGTTACTGCAGCACATACTGTGCCTTCCAGTGTAATCGGCCCCTGTCATAAAAGGATTTTCTAAGATGCACATTAAAAACGAATGATTAAAGGATTTAATTATTATTTAATTAATTTTAAAGGTTTCTAGTCAAATAGTAAAAAAACAAACAAACAAACAAAAATCACATAAACACATTCTTATGAGAACCTGAAAGAATCTGCAAACCAAAATTTCCTTCTAAAAATAAAATATTGTTAAATTTCTCTCACTCTGAATTCTAATCATACAGACGCAAGATCATACAGAGAGAGATGCAATGTGAGCATCCAATCATTTTACAGCACATCTACTATCAGCATAACTGCATATTTCATTCTATACAAATGTGTCAATGAAATACGGATGTTGGGGACGTGTAAAAAACAAAAACAAAAAAAAGAACATGTTGATAAACAGTTGATAAACAGTCATTTTAGTTTTCTCATTTTATCCATAAATATTACTCATGCATAACCATATTACAACCATGTCATCTTTGCAGAATATGATTTTTCTAATCTTTTTCTTCTAAAATCTTTGTAAAAAATGTTTATTAAATCTTATTTGAGCTTCCATCATCCGTGATGCTAGCTCATCAGCATAGTATGAAATCTCATGTGAGGAGATAACATCACTCAAAGAGTGATTATAGAGGGAGAGCAGAAGAGGACCGAGCACTGAGCCTATTTGGAGTAGGCCCAGTAGACAGTGTACATGAAGCAGATGTGGATCCACTCCATGTCACATGATATAACCATCCAGCCAGCTAATCAGAGCAAATCATTGACTTGCCATGTCATGAAAGACTCAAGAGGATGAACAGGAAATCCTTATAATAGACTGTGTCAAAGATTGCTAAAAGGTCAAGGATGACAACGACTGATGACATTTTGGCTGATTTAGTGACATCTCAGTAATGGCTACTCTATAGAGTGTGACAGCTATAAATTAACAGCATGTGCTCTAGTAATTTATCACCAAAGAATAAAAGCATAGAACTTTCAACTCAAAAGAGTCAGATGGACATAAACCTGAACAAATCAGTTAATGAATACAAAACTACTTAAGCAGTTAAACAAATACAACACAGTCATGAGTCAAAAGAGGGGATGTACATGTTGTCAAGTCCTTTTGCTCAAAGTGACTGAAATACCACATGCTTCATTGTCAGTCATACTGACTACTAAGGATGATCATGGCAGATATTATCACGGCTGTGTACATTCCCCCTTTGAAGTCATTTCTCTTAGGACTTCCTAATCTTGAGAGGATCTGAAAGGAAATTGGACAAACTGACAGAGTTCTGGTGTGCAATTAAGAGAGACTTTTCCTATAATACTCATCTGCATAAAAGAAGGTTCTTCTATGAACTAGTTTAGAGAAATTTATGATATTCTTTATGAGAATTTCATTTTTTTTCTTTTATAAAATTGCAAAGTTAAAACTTATTTATGTTTTACTACAGTATAACAATAAAATCTGCAAGAATATGAAGGAAACTTACTTCAGATGCTGCAAATTAATATCAACCCATGTAAATTATACAAACAAAGAAATCAATTATAAGTTTTAAAAGCATCTGCAATCTTTTACATATTATGACTGTATCACCAATGAAGAGTTGCCCTTAAAAACACATGGAGAAGAATGTTCATCAGGCCTATGGGCATTGAACAGCACATAGGATGGTGCTAAGGAGACAACTTTCTGTACTGCCGCTATTGCTATCAAGCATGGGAAGACCTAAATCTAATGAATCTTTTAGTGCTTTCACTTTAGCAAACTTTTGCAACATAGATTGAAAAAGAAAAGCACACAGAGATAAAACATGGTATTTTTTTACTTGTATTAATAAAGATCAGATAAACAAAACAAAACAAAAAAATAGCAACTGCTTTGCATGTTTGTTTAAGGAATCACTAGTTGTTGCCCCGAGTTGCTTACTGTGCGAAAATGTAGAAATTATGCATCAGCATTTTGTCTGTGATAGCTGTGTGGAATTGGTATATGTGAAAGTGATGCTTATCTCTCACACACTTCTGCTTCCTGCACACATAAAACATTTACAAGTTCATGTCTGACAAATTTTTGATAGAGAAGCTATTTAGGAAATGTGAGCTACACTGATATAAAAAGAAAAAAGAAAAACACAGATTGCTAAAATTCCAGTAGTCTAAAAATTATTAAAAATAATCTTTGGATGCACGTTACCACTCAACATACTGTATAACTAGTATGGTAAGAGGAATTACATAGAAATTACATAGCATTAAATATAGCTAAAGACTAAGCACAACAGATATGAAAATATAGACAATATAGTAGTCAACTTACAAATGCATACATAAATAAATAGCATGTTTGCCTCACATCTGCAGAGTTGGGGGTTTGATTCTTGCCTTCCCAACGGTGGAGTTTGCATGTTCTCCCCATGACTCAGGCCTTTCCTCTGGGTGCTCTGGTTTTCTCCTTCAGTCCAAAGACATGTGTTGTAGGCTGTGATAGATTGGCTTCTTTTTCAGGGTGTAACCCTGAGTCTCCTGGGATAGGCGCTACTGTAGGCTCCTGTGACCCGATAGAATAAGTGGTGTAGAAAATGCCTAAATCATTCACACTCGACTGGGGAAACTATCTAGTTAAACAATATAGTCAAGTTAATTGGGGCTGAATAAGGATGACATATCATATGAAAATATTCTCTTTAAGACCCTGCAAATTTACCATTAGACCTTTTGGCTAGGGGGGGCACGGTGGCTTAGTGGTTAACACGTTTGCCTCACACCTCCAGTGTTGGGGGTTCGATTCCAGCCTCCGCCTTGTGTGTGTGGAGTTTGCATGTTCTCCCCGTGCCTCGGGGGTTTCCTCCGGGTACTCCGGTTTCCTCCCCCGGTCCAAAGACATGCATGGTAGGTTGATTGGCATCTCTGGAAAAATTGTCCGTAGTGTGTGAGTGGATGAGAGTGTGTGTGTGCCCTGCGATGGGTTGGCACTCCGTCCAGGGTGTATCCTGCCTTGATGCCCAATGGCGCCCAATGGCACCCGGCGCACAGAGAAGTTCAGATAAGCGGTAGAAAATGAATGAATGAATGAACCTTTTGGCTAAACATTCTACTTTCTAGTCCTGTCAGGATGTAAATGTCATAATTACAATGTGAACACACTTGAATGTCACAACCAAGAGTGTACCAACAACAAAATATCCTGCTGGCAGTCAATATGATTGTGATGACTGGGGCAAATGGTAAGAATTAAGTGGCAATTTTAGATGTCATTAATGATAAAGAAAAAGATGACTGAAGCTATTTAATTAACATTAACTTCTTCTTGGTGTTTTAGTTTCTTCATGGTTTTCTGTCCTTAGTTACATTAGTTACCTAATTTAGTGTGCAAATTACATTTTCTATTCTTTTCACACCACTAGGGGGCACCCCCAAATCACAGGGTTCCCTCGGCCCAGAGTAACAGCTTTTAATACTTACAACATGAAATGGCTCTGCAAATGCAAATAGGTAGAAAGACCTTAAATTCTATACCTTTGTTCAAGCACATTAAGTTGTGGGCACTGGTAAATGAAAAAAATGGGAGCATTTGCATCTTTGTAAATAAAGCTTAGTGGACATACACTGCAGTTACTGAGACCCACAGTTCAGCTAACATGGGGCTCTGTATTTTTAGGTGCTAAGCCTTCAACCAGTTCTGTAAATTCACACATATCATTATCACTTCAGTCTCTGTCTCTCTGGATGTGAATGCTAAGTCAGCCATTAAATAACTAGGTACTGCTTTTAGCAAGCTACAAACAGGAAGCATTCAGGAGCATTCATTATTGCTGGCAATTTTAATCAGTTTTAGTCATTTTCCTCCCAGCCTGAGGAAAGCTTTCCAAGTTTTAACTCTCCAATTATGCCCCATTATAAAGCATATGAAGTCCTCAGTAAAGACTTTTTAATCATGCCTAGAAGGAGCAGATATTTCATGACAGCACCTGTTTCAATACACAGACAGTGACATGTTTGCTTGAGGCTAAAAAGGACACTTTCCAGGACATCGAGAAATGTCTCAGGTGTAACATATCAATGAGTGTATTGACACGTCCAATACGTACAAGAAAATGAAATATTCTCCAATCAGAAGGTGTGGATGAACAAAGAAATCTGCTTTCTACCAAAGACACGATTCGCTGTTTTCAGGTCTGAGTCATTATAAAATGTCCAGTGATCACCTGAACTTCTGACCTTCTGCCCATTAAATTGGTAACACAGTACTACAGTAGTAATGCCTACTTTACATTACTAACAAACTGCAGTCTGATTTGGATTGACAAACACGTCCTCTAACCTTGGTATCCTTGAACCCTGGTATCCCACAGTTCTGTTGGATAGAACTGCCATTTACTGTACCACAAATATTGCTAATGGATGGTGAAGGGCATCATCAAGGTCATCACTTACCCCAACCATGGTTGTGCACCCTTTTTCTCACCTGGGAAGGACAAAAGGCCTCATTTGCTACCATACTAGCATGCTAAAAACAGGTTCTTCACGTGTTCCTCAACTCCTCACAATATCACTAATCCCCCTTTTCCGACTCCCCTATTGCAGATCTCACTCATTAACTTAAACCATTTACACAATTTATTTTTACAAATATATATAATCAGGACACATTCAACTACTTGTGCACTTTATAGTTTGCATGATCTTGCACTTTTGTCTAATTGCACCTTACATTCAGTTACATTGTTGTGTCTTTGGATTCCACTCGTGTCACTGGATCCATATCCAACTACCTCCACTGCATTTTGCATCTACGTTGCATACTGTATTGTCATTCTATTTGCATATAATGTAATTGGACTGGGTAAACTAATTAGGCTGCTAAAGTCATTCACTGACACTGAATCTGGCTTTAACTAAGAAAACAGACTCTCTGCTAGTATCTTGAGGTATTTGCATTTACTGTTTATTTCTACAAGTGTATTCTGACTGTGAGCTACATTGTGATGATGATGATGATGATGATGATGATGATGATGATGATGATAATAATAATAATAATAATAATAATAATAATAATAATAATAATCCTTACATTTTTAAGTTTAAAAAATGTACATTAAGTAAACAGTCTAGAATCATTAATGATTAATGAATCATTTAACTGTAAATCTACAGGATATATATGCTTAGTACATTTGAATTATGTATTTATTTTTTTTTACCTGGCTGATGAAGAATTACACATCTTTGGCATATTTTGTCAGTAGCTGAGTTTATGGCTATAATGAATTTATTGATCTATTTCGCCCTCTAGTGGAATAACAAAGACTTTTGCTTTCGATCTCCAAGACAACTTTATTTAAATCATACATTCAATATTCATTAGGTGGGTTGGATTAAAAGCTTTCTCACGATAGTCCCAGCCCATTATGTTTGACTCTCTCTCTCTCTCTCTCTCTCTCTCTCTCTCTCTCTCTCTCTCTCTCTCTCTCTCTCTCTCTCTCTCTCTCTCTCTCTGTGTGCTTGTGTGTGTGTGTGTGTGCTTGGTTGTGTGTGTGTGTGTGTGTGTGTGTGTGTGTGTGTGTGTGTGTGTGTGTGTGTGTGTGTGTGTGTGTGTGTGTGTGTGTGTGTGTGTGTACAGATACATAGCTGTAGACAGATAGACAGACAGATAAATAGATAGATAGATATACAGATAGATATATTATAAATCCATTATATATAGAGATTAATAAGGAGACAATTAACTTCTAACAACATTTTGAGCATAAATCTAAATAATTTCTTATTTAAACCCAACTTTAAAATAACAGAATGTACATCTGGACACTTGCCAGTTTGTGTCATATAAAAAGTCACAGTTAATAATTAACCCATAAGGTGGCGCTATTTGGTTGGGTTTGTGTTTCATGAGGATCAATTCGCCAGCTCATCAAAAGGACATGTTTATTCTACATTATGTCAGCTAGTAAATTAAACCATGCACGCAAAATGTGCCCAGTTATTCGTACAATGTCTAGAAAGCACAATTCCAAGAGCACTTGAAATGCAATATGGTGTTGTCTTTACCAAGGAACAGGATAATCATGT